>NW_027420870.1:0-32882 GCF_009905375.1 Apium graveolens | reverse complement strand
TATGGTTTAAAGTGACTTACTGGTAGATTAGAGCCAAATGGGGACCTAAAATTGACCGGTATGATAGTGGTTACCGAGAAGATGGTTAAAGGATGTCAAATTGGATGTTTATGATGTTAACATGTTAATTCTACCAATATATGGTTTGAAAATGAGTCTTATAAGGTGCAAAATTACTCTAATATGGTTTAAAGGTGACTTACGTGGTTGATCAGAGCCAAAATATGGACCAAAATTGACTCGTATGAAAGTTGGTACCAAGAGTGGTTTAAAGGATGTCAAATTAGATGTTTATGATGTTAACATGTTAATTGTACCAATATATGGTTGAAAGTGAGTCTTATAAGGTGCAAATTACTCTAATATGGTTTAAAGTGACCTTACATGGTTGATTAGAGCCAAAATGTGGACCAAAATTGACCCGTATGAAAGTTGGTACCAAGAGGTGGTTAAAGGATGTCAAATTAGATGTTTATGATGTTAACATGTTAATTGTACCAATATATGGTTGAAAGTGAGTCTTATAAGGTGCAAAATTACTCTAATATGGTTTAAAGTGACTTACGTGGTTGATCAGAGCCAAAATATGGACCAAAATTGACGCGTATGAAAGTGGTACCAAGAGGTGGTTAAAGGATGTCAAATTAGATGTTTATGATGTTAACATGTTAATTCTACCAATATATGGTGGCAAGTTAGTCTTATAAGGTGCAAAATTACTCTAATATGGTTTAAAGTGACTTACATGGTAGATTAGAGCCAAAATGTGGACCAAAATTGACCCTTATGAAAGTGGTACCAAGAGATGGTTAAAGGATGTCAAATTGGATGTTTATGATGTTAAAATGTTAATTCTACCAATATATGGTTGTAAGTGAGTCTTATAAGGTGCAAAATTACTCTAATATGGTTTAAAGTGACTTGCATGGTTGATTAGAGCCAAAATGTGGACCAAAATTAACTCGTATGAAAGTGGTACCAAGAGGTGGTTAAAGGATGTCAAATTAGATGTTTATGATGTTAACATGTTAATTCTACCAATATATGGTGGCAAGTTAGTCTTCTAAGGTGCAAAATTACTCTAATATGGTTTAAAGTGACTTACATGGTTGATTAGAGCCAAAATGTGGACCAAAATTGACTCGTATGAAAGTGGTACCAAGAGGTGGTTAAAGGATGTCAAATTAGATGTTTATGATGTTAACATGTTAATTGTGCCAATATATGGTTGAAAGTGAGTCTTATAAGGTGCAAAATTACTCTAATATGGTTTAAAGTGACTAATATGGTAGATTAGAGCCAAAATGTGGACCAAAATTGACTTGTATGAAAGTGGTACCAAGAGATGGTTAAAGGATGTAAAATTGGATGTTTATGACGTTAACATGTTAATTCTACCAATATATGGTGGCAAGTTAGTCTTATAAGGTGCAAAATTACTCTAATATGGTTTAAAGTGACTTACATGGTAGATTAGAGCCAAAATGTGGACCAAAATTGACCCTTATGAAAGTGGTACCAAGAGATGGTTAAAGGATGTCAAATTGGATGTTTATGATGTTAACATGTTAATTCTACCAATATATGGTTGAAAGTGAGTCTTATAAGGTGCAAAATTACTCTAATATGGTTTAAAGTGACTTACATGGTTGATTAGAGCCAAAATGTGGACCAAAATTGACTCGTATGAAAGTGGTACCAAGAGGTGGTTAAAGGATGTCAAATTAGATGTTTATGATGTTAACATGTTAATTGTAACAATATATGGTAGAAAGTGAGTCTTATAAGGTGCAAAATTACTCTAATATGGTTTAAAAGGACTTCCATGGTAGATTAGAGCCAAAATGTGGACCAAAATTGACTTGTATAAAAGTGGTACCAAGAGATGGTTAAAGGATGTCAAATTGGATGTTTATGATGTTAACATGTTAATTCTACCAATACAAGATGGCAAGTTAGTCTTATAAGTTGCAAAATTACTCTAATATGGTTTAAAGTGACTTACATGTTAGATTATAGCCAAAATGTAGACCAAAATTGACTCGTATGGAAGTGGTTCTAAGAGATGGTTAAAGGATGTTAAATTGGATGTTTATGATGTTAACATGTTAATTCTACCAATATATGGTTGAATGTGAGTCTTATAAGGTGCAAAATTACTCTAATATGGTTTAAAGTGACTTACATGGTTGATTAGAGCCAAAATGTGGACCAAAATTGACTCGTATGAAAGTGGTACAAAGAGATGGTTAAAGGATGTCAAATTGGATGTTTATGATGTTAAAATATTAATTCTACCAAAATATGGTGGCAAGTTTGTCTTATAAGGTGCAAAATTACAATAATATGGTTTAAAGTGACTTGCATGGTAGATTATAGCCAAACTGTGGACAAATATTGACTCGTATGAAAGTGGTACCAAGAGATGGTTAAAGGATGTCAAATTGGATGTTTATGATGTTAAAATGTTAATTCTACCAATATATGGTTGTAAGTGAGTCTTATAAGGTGCAAAATTACTCTAATATGGTTTAAAGTGACTTAAATGGTTGATTAGAGCCAAAATATGGACCAAAATTGACTCGTATGAAAGTGGTACCAAGAGGTGGTTAAAGGATGTCAAATTAGATGTTTATGATGTTAACATGTTAATTGTGCCAATATATGGTTGAAAGTGTGTCTTATAAGGTGCAAAATTACTCTAATATGGTTTAAAGGGACTTACATGGTAGATTAGAGCCAAAATGTGGACCAAAATTGACTTGTATGAAAGTGGTACTAAGAGATGGTTAAAGGATGTAAAATTGGATGTTTATGACGTTAACATGTTAATTATACCAATATATGGTGGCAAGTTAGTCTTATAAGGTGCAAAATTACTCTAATATGGTTTAAAGTGACTTACATGGTAGATTAGTGCCAAAATATGGACCAAAATTGACTCGTATGAAAGTGGTACCAAGAGATGGTTAAAGGATGTCAAATTGGATGTTTATGATGTTAACATGTTAATTCTACCAATATATGGTTGAAAGTGAGTCTTATAAGGTGCAAAATTACTCTAATATGGTTTAAGGTGACTTACGTGGTTGATCAGAGCCAAAATATGGACCAAAATTGACTCGTATGAAAGTGGTACCAAGAGGTGGTTAAAGGATGTCAAATTAGATGTTTATAATGTTAACATGTTAATTGTAACAATATATGGTTGAAAGTGAGTCTTATAAGGTGCAAAATTACTCTAATATGGTTTAAAGGGACTTCCATGGTAGATTAGAGCCAAAATGTGAACCAAAATTGACTTGTATAAAAGTGGTACCGAGAGATGGTTAAAGGATGTCAAATTGGATGTTTATGATGTTAACATGTTAATTCTACCAATACATGGTGGCAAGTTAGTCTTATAAGTTGCAAAATTACTCTAATATGGTTTAAAGTGACTTACATGGTAGATTATAGCCAAAATGTGGACCAAAATTGACTCGTATGGAAGTGGTACCAAGAGATGGTTAAAGGATGTTAAATTGGATGTTTATGATGTTAACATGTTAATTCTACCAATATATGGTTGAAAGTGAGTCTTATAAGGTGCAAAATTACTCTAATATGGTTTAAAGTGACTTACATGGTTGATTAGAGCCAAAATGTTGACCAAAATTGACTCATATGAAAGTGGTACAAAGAGATGGTTAAAGGATGTCAAATTGGATGTTTATGATGTTAACATGTTAATTCTACCGATACATGGTGGCAAGTTAGTCTTATAAGGTGCAAAATTACTCTAATATGGTTTAAAGTGACTTACATGGTAGATTAGAGCCAAAATGTGGACCAAAATTGACCCTTATGAAAGTGGTACCAATAGATGGTTAAAGTATGTCAAATTGGATGTTTATGATGTTAACATGTTAATTCTACCAATATATGGTTGAAAGTGAGTCTTATAAGGTGAAAAATTACTCTAATATGGTTTAAAGTGACTTACATGGTAGATTAGAGCCAAAATGTGGACCAAAATTGACTCGTATGAAAGTGGTACCAAGTAGTGGTTAAAGGATGTCAAATTAGATGTTTATGATGTTAACATGTTAATTGTACCAATATATGGTTGAAAGTGAGTCTTATAAGGTGCAAAATTACTCTAATATAGTTTAAAGTGACTTATATAGTAGATTAGAGCCAAAATGTGGACCAAAATTGACTTGTATAAAAGTGGTACCAAGAGATGGTTAAAGGATGTCAAATTGGATGTTTATGACGTTAACATGTTAATTCTACCAATATATGGTTGAAAGTGAGTCTTATAAGGTGCTAAATTACTCTAATATGGTTTAAAGTGACTTACGTGGTTGATCAGAGCCAGAATATGGACCAAAATTGACGCATATGAAAGTGGTACCAAGAGGTGGTTAAAGGATGTCAAATTAGATGTTTATGATGTTAACATGGTAATTGTAACAATATATGGTTGAAAGTGAGTCTTATAAGATGCAAAATTACTCTAATATGGTTTAAAGTGACTTCCATGGTAGATTAGAGCCAAAATGTGGACCAAAATTGACTTGTATAAAAGTGATACCAAGAGATGGTTAAAGGATGTCAAATTGGATGTTTATGATGTTAACATGTTAATTCTACCAATACATGGTGGCAAGTTAGTCTTATAAGGTGCAAAATTATTCTAATATGGTTTAAAGTGACTTACATGGTAGATTATAGCCAAAATGTGGACTCTCTCTAAAAATTTCCTCTGGCTTCTCTCTAGAAATTACTTAACCTCTGTCTCTAAACCCTAATTTTTGTAGCCGTTTTTCTTACCTTCATCCATCAGATTTAAACTTATTCACTCACGAATTCATCTCTTTTTCTTAACCTCTCCACCTAAATACTATATTTCTTATATTCTATAATTTATTTTATTAGGTCTTGCTTTTGTTTCAACTATGGACCACCACTTAGACTCCTCTGATGTGAACTTGAGGTTGTGGAAATATCAAGATTGTGGTTTCACAAGGTTTGAGGCAATGTATTTTCTTCAAAATGACAAGGTTATTCAAGCAGATCGGGAGAAGCGCTATGATATAGTGCAAAGATTGGGTTTTTCGAGGCCGCAAGCTAAGAAAATTGTTGATGATAAGGATAATTTTGCTAAATTGAGAGACTCTACTCTCAAACTTCTCAAAGAAGGAGATGATCTAATTCATAGCTTGAAGGAGAAATATGGGGGTGATATTCCTGACTCTAGGTGTATTGCTGCATCTAAAAAGGGGGGATTTGCCGGAAAAATTGATTATTCTTATGGCCGACTACTTGCGAAGGATTCATATTCTGCGAAGGAAGGGAAGTATAAGGTACTCAGGCTTCGAGGAGGAGCGGGTGTTGGTGAATCTGGTGAAAAGGTTGATAATGGGCATGAGGTTTTAAGACTCAGAGGGGATATGGTGTCTCAAGGTTCAGATTGTGACTCCGATGGAGTTCCGGGTTTCATGCAAGATTTATCCGAGGAGGACGGTTTGGATCTTATTAATGCTCGGAGAGAAGTTGTAGATTTTCCGGTGTTAATGCCTAGTGGGGAGCCTTTTAATAAAAAGGATGAAGTTGTGGCCTTTAACACTGATGAAGAAGGTATTTTAAGTCCGGATTCCGCAGTTAGATGGGTGGAAGCTGAGGAGCTTAAAAAAGGGGAGAGGAAAGTTCAATTGGAAGGTGTTCCTAGTTCTCTTCCAGGAGGCATTCAGGTGGAGGTTGCTGATTGGGAGAGCTCAGATGAAGAGGAGATGCGGCATGAAACTAATCAAGAAGCCATTGAAAAATTAACTATTAACAGAGTCGCTAAGGCTGCATACGCTATCAACAGGAATGAGCGTGATGAGCTATTTAAGGCCCGAGAGCAAAACTTGAAATTAAGAGAAATCATTTCTAGAAATGGAATTTCTTTGAGGGATGCGGAAACTGAGATTCTTAAAGAAGACAGGGACTTTAATGGCTGTATGCAAGGAGCTGAGGATAGATTTCAGGACAGGGATGATTTTGGCTTTCCTATAAAACTCGCTTTTCAGAAAGTGATAAATAGAGGGGTAGACAATGAGGTAAAAAATGGTCCAACTGCTGAGGGTGAGAAGGTGCATTCTCCGAAGAACAGTTCTGCGAAGGAAACTGCCAATTTTACGAAGAGTGATGTTGGGGTTTCGGGTGTTAAGGATGATTATGGGATTGAAAAAGAGGATAAGGCGTCAGAACCGGCAAGAACTAAGGAAGGGGTTAATAAGACTTGGGCAAGCATGTTAAAGAAGGAGGAGATCAAAGCCAAGTTTGATTATTTCCCTGTTGATAATAATTCGGGCACTGTGGAACCTCCGATTGAAGTATTAAAACGCGGGAATGATAAGTACAAAAATTCTGTGGTGGGTACTTTCACTAAAGGACATCAGACTTTTCGCAAAGTAGCCGAATTTGTGGACTCTTTTTGGAGAAAGAGGGGCCTGACTAATGTATTTCAAAAAGATGCTAGCACATTTGTGTTTAAGTTCTCGGATCTTAATAGTATGAATGTCTTTCTTTCACGAGGAACTTGGTATATTGGTCAACGACCGATGGTGGTTACTGGATGGGGTACAAAACCGGGTGAAGCTTGTATAGAAACCATGCCGTTATGAATTAAATTGAGCAATGTTCCCATTTGTTATTGGACAGATGAGGGCCTGAGTCGTTTAGCTAGTGCAGTAGGAAGACCTCTGGGGGCAGATTCTTTAACATCTAAGCTAGATATTATTCCTTTTGCAAAAATGTGTGTGAAATATACAATTGGTGACCCTCTCCCGAATGAAATTAAAGCTGCTGTTCTTGATCCGGTATCTGGTGCAATGTCGATGGAAACAGTTCAGGTTACTTACCCCTTTAGGCCTTTGATTTGTTCTGGATGTAAGTCTTTAGGCCACACTGCTGCAGTATGTCCTAAAGTGTGACGTGTTTGGGCACAAAAGAAAAAGGAGAATATTACGAGTGAGGAAGAGCCTGCTCTAGCCAAGGGAACAGGTACTTCTAGTTTACCTGAGGAGACTTTGGCCCAGGATCATGATGCTGAAACTACTGTTAAAGAACCTGTTCTAGAGGAAGGTTGGACAGAAGTAAAGCGTAAAGGACATAGATTGGATTCTGGTGATGAGGATACATCCCCTGCCATGCCCATGAATTTTAAAAACCTCAAATCTGTGGATGAGGTTGATCTCAAGAAGGGGGCATTGAAGGATACGGCATCTGGCTCTCGGAACTCTAGAAAGAAGCAAAAGAAGAAGCGTAATAGCTTGGGGAAAGCTTCCCCACCTCTATCGAAATAATTTTTATGGAGATAGATTTTTGTTCCTACAATATACGAGGGCTCAACTCGAAGATGGCCTTCGTCAAGGATTTTATTAGCACCAATAAAATTAGCTTCTGTGCTCTCCTTGAAACTCATGTCAAAAAGGAAAATTTTGGTTTTATTTCTTCGAATATTGCTCCTAGATTTAGTTGGCTTAATAACTATGATTTCCATTATAATGGCAGAATTTGGCTTGGTTGGGACTCTTCTCTCTGGAAGGTTAATCTCATTCGAGCTTCAGCTCAGCATCTATCTTGTCTTGTTTCTAGATTTGACGGATCTTGTAACTGTGTGGTCACGGCCATTTATGCCTATAATGATGTTATTGACCGAAGGGCATTATGGACCGATTTGTATAATCTGAGCTCGGATGGGGGTATTGACTTGGATAGCCTACCTTGGTGCTTATTGGGTGATTTTAATGCGTTTTTGGCTGATGATGAAAGTACGGGAGCTCAGCATGGTAGAAATGTGGCTATGATGGAGTTTAAGCACTGTGTGCAACAATTAGGGGTTACAGATTTGCAATATAGGGGGAAATTTTTCACTTGGTGGGATGGCAATATCTCTGAACCTCTCCATAGAAAGCTGGATAGAGTCTTGGTTAATGCTAAATGGTTGGAAGTGTTTGATCTATCGTCTGTCACCTTTTTGCCTCGAGGCCTCTCTGATCACAGCCCTGCGGTTATTCACCTTGGTGTTCCGAAAACTCGTATCTGCAAACCTTTCCAAATTTTTAATCACCTCATTGAGCATGAAGATTTCTTGAAAGTGGTTGCCATGGCATGGGATTTGGATGTGGCTGGTTCACCTTGGTTTAGGCTAACGTCTAAATTGAAAGGTGTTAAGCATGCTCTCAAATCGTTGAATAGAGAAGTGGGAAACTTACATCAGGAGGTTAATGCCGCAAGACAAGACTTAGCTGATTTTCAAAGTCATTTAAACATTGTTCCTACTTACTCTCAATGTGTTGAGGAAAGGTCCTTAATTTCTAAACTAGGTTCTGCTCTTCTCAAAGAAGAAACTCTTCTTAAGCAAAAATCTAGGATCAATTGGCTTAACAAAGGTGATGGCAATAATAGGTACTTCTTTAATTCTTGCAAGGGTAGATGGAACACTAACAAACTGTTGAGTTTGGAGGATGATTTAGGGGTCATTCACACAACTCACAAAGACATTTCGAGAACAGCAGTGGAGTACTTTACCAATTTGGTGGGTGTTATGGATTAAAACTACTATATATAATTGCTGTATTTAATACTAAGGAATGTGAGCTCCAAGGCTCGATTTGACTGCTCTTGTGTTTCGTGACTCAATCTGCCTTAACAAGATGCCTACGTACCTTGCTGATTGCCAAGAATCAAGTCAAAAAACGTAGTTCTGATGGGTGGGGGTGAGACCCCTTATATAGATGTTGGTGGTCCTTGAATTGGACTTGGTATAGGAGACTTGGTGAACAAGCCTTTGAATTAGGATAGACTTAGGAGTCCTAGGAAGTAGGAAGCTGATCCCTTATCCTTTTAGGTCCCCTTGAGGCTAATCTATAAGGATTTATATCCTTATCGGGACTCTTCTCAATAGCTGATTTTTCCCTTATTAATTAATTACGAAATTAATTAATAATTAGGGCTTTTGGGCCTTTTTTATTCCATCAGGCCTGATCTGGTCCATCAGGCTTAACCTTTCTGGTCTGAGTTTCATATATCTTTTTATTGGGCCTAGTAGCCAACAGCTTGTACAATTAATGCAGTATTTAATTATACAATCATAATTTATTTATCCCTATCATTTGCCCCCCAACTTTTGGGAAACATTGAATAGGTTTCGCATAAGTTAGGTCTATTTGTTCCCTTACAGGGTTTCGTTTTTCCGTAAAGTGTGGAGCGACCTACACGTTTACAATGAATTTTTCCTTTTATTTAGGAATTATTTTGATTTCCAGGAATTTTTCCCTTATTTCCGGGATTTTTCCCTAATTTCTGGAATTTTCCCTAATTTTTCTGGGATTTTCCCTAATTTTTCTGGGATTTTTCCTTATTTTTCTGGGATTTATCCTTAATTTCTGGATTTTTCCCTTAATGTCTGGATTTTCCCTTAATTTCTGGGATTTATCCTTTAATTTCTGGGATTTTTCCCTTAATTTCTGGATTTTTCCCTTAATTTCTGGGATTTATCCTTAATTTCTGGAATTTATCCTTAATTTCTGGATTTATTTCTTAATTTCTGGAATTTATCCTTAATTTCTGGAATTTTTCCCTTAATTTCTGGATTTTTCCCTTAATTTCTGGGATTTATCCTTAATTTCTGGAATTTATCCTTAATTTCTGGATTTATTTCTTAATTTCTGGAATTTATCCTTAATTTCTGGATTTATTCCTTAATTTCTGAAAATATTAACATTCTTCAAAAATTATTTTAAGGAATTTCCTGATTTTTTTTTTTTAATACAGTTTTCGACCAGGAATCCATTCGGCCAGGATCCTGGTCGAATTAACCTTCTTTCAGCCCTGGTCGAAGGAAATTCGAGCAGGAATATTCGAGCAGAGGTCCTGGTCGAATTTCGGCCAGGATTTTTTTCCCCCTTTTTTTTCGACTAGGATTTTCGCCCTTTTCGGTCAGGATCTCCGTTTTTGACCGAATTAACCTTCATTTGTTGCCCAGGTCGATGCAAATTCGGGCAGGGCTCATTCGACCAGGATTTTATTTGGTTTCCTGGTCGACCGGGTCAAAAACATTCTGCCATTCTTGATCGAATAAAACAGCTATTTTCCCTTTTTCGACCAGGAAATTTTTTGGTCAGGGTTTGAGGTCAGAATTCTTTGTTTTGACCGAATTAGCCGCCTTTCTTGCCTTGGTCGAAGCTATTTCGAGCAGGATTGTTTCGACCAGGGTTTTCAGTTGATTTCTAGTCGAATGAGTCTCAATTCAGGTCGAATTAAGCTTATTTTTCAGCCCTGATCGACAAGATTTCGACCTCAGGAGTTTTGATCAGGATTCCTTTGTGTTTCCTGGTCGAATTGGTCTGTAATCTATTAATTTCTTGCATATTTCTATGATTTGGGCCCTTATCCTGGGCTGTATTCTTTTGAGCTCATTTTAACTGGGCTTATCCTCTTACTGGGCTTCATAGGCCTATTTCTTAAATCTGGGCCTTATTTGTCAACTAATTGGGCCCTTTTTCTGGGCTTTCTTGGACTGGGCCTCTATCATGCTTTAATTCCAAAGCCCGTTCAAACTTGGGTTGGGCTTGAACTCTTAAGCCTGACTTCCAGAATATTCTGGAATCTTCCATATCATTCCAGATTTTTCCATACTTTTCTAAGACTTTTCTAAAATATTCTGGAACATTCCAGATCCTTCCATTTTTGGGCCCATATGGGCTTTTTTGAGGCCCAAATCCCCTTCTTCTTGGCTATAAAGAGGTGGGATGAGAGTGTGATTCCTCACACCTCTCATTTCATTTCTTCAATCATCCAACAAATTTCTTCTCATCCTTCCTCCAACTTTCTAGCCTTTCCTCTCTCAAATCCCTCCTTTAGTTTTCCAACCTCTCCTTCAGGCTTTTTCTAGCTTTCTAATGGCTGACAAGAATTCCGAGAGGGCGGCAAAGATAGCCTCGGCTTCAAAACGAGGTAAGGATATCGATATTCGTTCTTCGTATATGTCTTTGATCGATATGATTAACACTAGGGGGGATGAATATCCTTCCACTGCACATCTCGACTCCTTTAATCACTGTAATACTTGGCATAACATAGATTTCAATAAACTAAATGCTCGTTATAACGTCCCTCCCCCCTTTAGACTAGTTCCAGTCTCTGGTGGTGATCGTACTTGCCACTGGAGGCCTGATACTCTCTTCATCTATACCGACGCCCTTAATGCTGGGCTTAGGTTCCCTTTCCATCCTTTTATCCCTCATCTTTTGGCTGACTTACAAATCAACCCGTGTCAGCTTCCTTCAAACGCCTGGAGGAATATTCTATGTTTTATGGTTTGTTGTCTTAGGGAGGGCTTTCCTCTTTCTGTAGCCGTTTTTAGGAAAGTCTTTCAATGTTACAATAGTTCTTCCAATATTTGTGGCTGGGTTTATGTCAAACAAAGGCCCAAAAGCAAACATATCTTTAACAGCGCCTCTATTCCTGATAATAATCCAAATTGGAGGAATAGTTTCGTCGGGTTACGTTGGGAGAATGGCGATTGGGGCACGCTCTTTCGATCTTCCTTCGGGAAGGTCAGTGATGGTAGCCTCAAATCCATTCACTTAACTCCTGAAGAAACTATCATTTATAATGGGCTCACTCAGGATGATGGCACCACCACCAGCTGGACTCTTTTAGAAGAGTTTTCCCTGATTCATGTGGGACTATCCTCTGTTTCTCAACAGGGTATTTCTCTTCCCTTCTCAATTTTTCTTTATTCCACGCATTATTAACATCACTTATTTTGTCTTTTGCTTTGTTTCAGCTGCTAAAGAGATTAACGAGGACAATGTCCCCTTGGTCGAGGAAACAGCTAGGATGAAGAAAGCTCGGTTAGCAGGCCTAGACACCCGAGGAAAGGCGACAGAGCCTATCTTCTTGAGAAAGCACAAGGAGCCTATGGGGGAGGCTTCAACTGAAGGAGCTGAGGGCCATAATGCTCCTATCACTGCTGCTGCCCCTGCTGCTGCTGCTACAGGCGCCTTTCAGCCTCTCTGGGGATTCCGCCGAGGGGATACCGTGGTTGGTTCCACGAAGCATGCTTGGGATTGGTCCTACCATAGCGTGACTCCAAAGGACTTTACTGATGTGGTGGCCACCCCTGACCTTGAGAGGATTAAGCTCATGGGAGCCCAATCTTTGGCTTCGGTATGCCTTCTCTTTTTTAAACTTATTTCTCGTTCTTGTAGCACTTTCTTGCCTTATACTTTGTTAATTGTTTTGTTTCAGTCTAACGCCTACTTTCAAGGCGCTGTGAGGCAAGCCGAATCATGGAAGCGGGCTTCTGATAAGGCCGATAATGCCCTCAGGAGGCAGCAGAAGAAGTATGCTACCCTGGAGAAGAAGCTCAAGCGCAAGGAGGAAGAACTCGGAGAGTCTAACGCCGAGCTGGTGGTACTTCGGGCGGATAAGGATAAGGCTATAGACAACTATCTGGACTCGGAGGAGTTTGCCCAATCTATGAGGATTAGGGATGATTCAGTCTTTCCCGAGTTTTTTAGGACTGGTTGGGACACGGCCCTTGGGACCGTGAACGAGGCTTGTCCTGATATTAACCCGGCGGACTATATCTGTCCTGATGACGAGGCTTTGCTACAGAGGTTTCGTACCCGAGTAGTTGTCTCCGACCATGTTCCTCAGGATCCACTCCTTCCTCCTCCCGAGTCTTCTTCCAGACCTGCTGAGGACGACAGCTCTTCCTCCTCCTCCGAGACGACAGAGACATCCAGCGAGAGTGGAGAGGACGATGATATGGATGCCGAGGGTACTTCAGCTCCTTAGAGCTTTTTCAGCCCTGCGTGGCTTTTTTTATTTTCGAGACTTTATTTATCAAACTTTTGTAACATCTATCAGATCTATTTCATTTATCACCTTTTATGCTTGCATCCATGCATTTGATTTTTATTTGTTAGGCCACAAACATACTTTGAAGAACTTATGAATTTCATAAAATTGTCTGGGATTCGTCCCTTACACAAGTCTTAATAAATTTAGTAATAAAACTAAAACATATAAATCCTAAGCAAGCAAAGCTTCAAGGTGCTTTTCAACCTACTCGCCATCCCGACGAGTGAAAATCGTACTTCGACCATCTCACACGTAGTAAACCTTCAGGTTTTGTGCGTGCCAGGTTCTCGGGACTTCAAAACCATCCATAGTCTCCAGCTTGTAGGTTCCTCTACCCTGAACGCTCTTGACTCTATATGGCCCTTCCCAATTTGGGGCAAGCTTTCCTTTCTGGCCGACACCAGAAGCCTCTATTTTTCTCAAGACTAGGTCACCTTGTTTGAAAAACCTCTCTTTAACCCTTAGGTTGTAGTAGAATGAAGCCTTTTTCTGATATTCTACTATCTTTGCGTGTGCTTTATCTCGTACTTCATCGATTAGATCCAGGGCTAACTTCTGCCCTTCCTCATTTTCTTTCTCATCAAAAGCCTGAATCCTTGGAGAAGAATGTGATATCTCCACGGGAACTACCGCTTCCGCCCCATATGCCAACATGAAAGGAGTTGCATTTGTCGTGACTCTACAGGTAGTCCTATAGGCCCACAATATGGGAAGTATCTCATCCACCCAGTTATTTCTTGACTTTTCGATCCTCTTCTTTAGTCCATCCAGGATTATCCGATTTGCTACCTCTGCTTGCCCATTGGCTTGCGGGTGAGCCACAGAGGTGAACCGTAACTCAATTTCATTTTCTTCGTAATACTTCTTGAATTCTTCGTTGTTGAATTGTGTTCCATTGTCAGTGACGAGGATACGGGGAATTCCATATCGGCACATAATGTTTTCCCACAGGAATTGTGCAACCTGCTTAGTTGTGATTTTGGCCAAAGGTTTGGCTTCGATCCACTTGGTGAAATAATCAATGGCTACAATCAGAAACCTCCTTTGTGCCGTGGCCATAGGAAAAGGCCCTAGAATATCCATCCCCCACATAGCAAAGGGAATAGGTGAGTTGATAGAGGTCAGCATCTCGGGGGGTTGTCTGGCGACTGGTGCATGCTTCTGACAACGATCACACTTCTTTACATATTCTTTGGCATCAGCCATCATTTCTGGCCAATAGAAGCCTAAACGAGTTATCTTATGAGCCAAGGCCCTGCCCCCCAAGTGCTGCCCGCAAATGCCTTCATGCACTTCCTCAAGAGCCAAGCGTGCTTCATCGGGCCTTAGTGCTCGAACAGTTAACTTCCGTGCCTCAATTGTATCGCTTGGCAACCAACCGGTCTGAATGTGAGCCTTGATGGGATCAATCCATGACGTCCCCAAGCCTACGGGAGCCACAAGCTTAACATCTATGCTTCGTGTCTTCAAAACACGGAAGTACACACTTCCTGAACTTTCTTCAATCTCAGATGAAGCAAACTTTGATAGCGCATCTGCTTTAGCATTTTCTTCCCTTGGAATGTGTTCAACATGGCATTCATTAAATTGGGTCATCACAGCCCTTACTAGGCGAACATACTTTGCCATCGTATCATCCCTTGCTTCAAATTCTCCCTTTACCTGGGATATGATCAACTTCGAGTCTCCACGGACCTTTAAGTTTTTGACTCTAAGTGTCCCAGCTAGACCAAGGCCAGCAATCAGGGCTTCATACTCTGCCTCATTGTTTGTGGTTGGGAAGTCTAGCTTCATGGCATACTCAATTAAGAATCCATCAGGGCTTTGCAAAACCAACCCTGCTCCACTGGAATTTGTTTTTGATGCCCCATCAAAATAGAGAACCCAATATTCTTTCTCCTTGTCCCCATTGTCGACTCCCTTGTCTTGAGGTGTGGTATCTTCCTGCCCCCCGACTTCTTGGTTGGGTATGGTACATTCCACCACGAAGTCAGCTAGTGCCTGGGCTTTTATGGCCATACGTGGCTTATACTTGAGATCGAACTCTCCCAGCTCTATTGCCCACTTAATTAGTCTCCCACTTGCCTTGGGACTGTGAATGATATTTCTCAGTGGCTGATTTGTTAGCACTTCAATTTGGTGAGCTTGAAAATAAGGACGCAGCTTTCTTGAAGCCATTACCAAGGCTAAAGCGAATTTCTCAATGGCTGAATAATTCAACTCAGCACCATGCAAAATTTTGCTGACATAGTATACGGGTTTCTGGACTTTCAGTTCCTCCTTAACCAACACCGCGCTCAAGGCGCTTTCTGAAACAGCCAAGTACAAGAATAAAACTTCACCCAGAATTGGCTTGGCCAACAACGGGGCCTGGCCCATATACTTCTTTAACTCTTCAAATGCCTTCTGATTTTCCTCACTCCATACAAAGTTTTTAATGTTCTTTAATGACTTGAAGAATGACAAGCACTTGTCTCCTGACTTGGAGATGAATCGTCCTAGCGCAGCAACCCTTCCTGTGAGTTTCTGAACATCCTTGACAGTTTTTGGGGGTTCCATGTCCAGGATTGCCTTTATTTTATCGGGGTTAGCCTCAATTCCCCTCTTTGAGACCATCAATCCCAAGAATTTTCCAGATCCTACTCCGAAAGCACACTTCGTGGGATTCAACATCATCTTGTGGTACCTCAGGACCTCGAAAGCTTCCCTCAAATGGGTTATATGATCAGTCTTTACTAGACTCTTGACTAGCATGTCATCAACATAGACTTCCATAGTCTTCCCAATAAGATCCTTAAAAATTTTATTCACCAACCTTTGATAGGTGGCTCCTGCATTCTTGAGACCAAACGCCATAACAAGATAACAATAAACACCAAAGTCAGTGATAAATGATACCTTTGGAATGTCATCCTTATGCATTTTGATCTGGTTGTATCCGCTAAACCCATCCATGAAACTCAGCATCTCATGTCCAGCGGTGGCATCAATCAAAGTATCAATTCTAGGCAGCGGAAAACAGTCTTTAGGGCATGCATCATTCAGATCGGTGAAGTCTATACACATCCTCCACTTTCCATTAGCCTTCTTCACCATTACAGGGTTTGCTAACCACTCCGGAAATTGAATCTCCTCAATGAAACCAGCCTCTAAGAGCTTTTCCACTTCCTGCTTTATAGCCTCTTGTCTTTCCGGGGCAAAATTTCTTTTCTTTTGTTTCACTGTCTTCCGGCTTGGATCCACGTTTAACTTGTGGGTAATTAACTCCGGGTCTATGCCTGGCATATCAGCTGCTGACCATGCAAACACATCACTATTTTCTTGCAAAAATTTCACTAACTTCCCTCTAAGGGGCTCCTCTAATGTAGCTCCAATGAAAGTCATCCTCTCAGGATTCTTGGGATCTAAAGGAACCGAAACCAATTCTTCTGCTGGCCTTCCTCTATTCTCATCATTTTCTCGAACATCCATATCTTCAATAGGAAGAACCTGCCCCCGACTCCATCTGCCCTCAAAGAGGCCACATAACAGCTTCTAGCCATTTTTTGATCTCCCCTCTCTTCTCCAATCCCGTTTCGGGTGGGAAACTTCATGACTGAATGGTAGGAAGAGGGGACTGCCTTGAAGGCATGTATCCCTGTTCTCCCCATGATAGCATTATAAGTTGAACTAGCCTTTACCACCACAAAATCCAGCATCTGCGTTGCTTGCCTTGGCTCCGTACCTATGGTGGTTGGCAATTTAATTATCCCTTCCACAGGACATTCTACTCCAGCAAATCCATATATCGGCATGTCGGTTGGTGTCAACTGGGAGTCGTTATACCCCATCCTTAGAAAGGTGTCGTGGAGCAAGATATCCACAGAAGCACCATTATCCACAAGGACCCTCTTAACCGGGCTATTTCCTATTATCGGCGTTATGACCAGCGGGTCGTCATGGGGAAACTTCACACCCTCTAGGTCGGAATCATCAAAAGCCAATGTTACCTCTGTCCTGGCCCTCTTCGGGGCTTCTCCAACAATATGCATAACCTCTCTAGTATATGCCTTTCTGGAATTTTTGGACAATCCAGCAGCAGTTGGACCTCCAAAGATCGTGTTTATCACAGGCCCTCGAGGTCTCGGCCCTCCATAAATGGTGTTTATAACTGGTCCTCTAGGTTGGGGATTCCGCCCCTGATCATCTTGGTCCCTCCTACGATCTTCAAAGTTCTTCCTTCCATTATTGTTTCTGTCTCCTCCATCTCCAGTATACTTGTTCAGCCTTCCTTTTCGAATCAAAAACTCAATTTCATCTTTCAACTGCCTACACTCATCGGTGTCATGGCCAACATCTTTGTGAAACCTGCAATACTTGCCTTTATCTAGCTTGGCGGGATCAGCCTTCAAGGGCTTAGGCCAGCGAATATCTCTGTCTTTCTCAATCTCCATCAAAATCTGACTTCTGGGAGCATTCAGCTTAGCGTATTCAGTGAACTTTTGCCCAGGTCCTCCCTTCTTGGGGGTTGAATCAGGGTTTTGTTCAGTTCTAGGATATTTATCCTTAGCGATATACTCCAAATCAGTTTTTCGTTTCTTGCCTCCAGTGGGCTCATTACTTACTACGGTCTTCCTCATACTTTCTTCAACCTTGATATACTTCCCTGCCCTCTCTTGGAGCTGCAACATGCTCTCAGGGGGTCGTTTGGCCAAAGACATCTTGAAAAACTCATCCCTAGTTCCTTGTTGCAGTGCTATCATGGCTACCTTATCATCAAGGTCTGGGACTTTTAAAGCCTCCTTTGTAAAACGATTTAGGTAATCTCTTAAGGATTCTTTAGCTCCCTGCACAAGACTCATAAGAGATGCTGAACTTTTCTCATGGACTCTTCCACTGATGAATTGCTTAATAAAAGCCTGACTTAATTCTCTGAATGATCCAATAGAATTTGGGGGTAGGCGACTGTACCATCTTTGAGCCATACCCGACAGGGTTTGAGGGAAGGCCCGACATTTTATAGCATCATTCACGGGTTGTAGCAGCAGTGCATTAGAGAATGTCCTAACATGATTAGCGGGGTCTCCCGTGCCATCATAGGCTTTGATAGTGGGCATCTTGAATTTCCTTGAGATATGGGCATTCATTATCTCTTCTGTGAAGGGTGGAGTTGGATCATCAGGATCTCCAAGGGGAAGGAGATTGCTTGGATCAGTTCTTGGGACAACAGCCCTTCTTCTTACCGGACCATCCAGGTCTATGATAGGAGGAGGATTTCTCCCCCTAGGAGGTATGTGGGGTCTGGTGGCTTGGTGAGCCTCCAAATCACGCCTCAGCCTTTGGATTTCAGCCTCATGAGCCCTGATCTTTTCCTGCACTTCTTGGGGATTCGCCCCTGGGGTGCTTTGGGGGCGTTGCCTTCCATCGGCCATTGGCTCTTTTCCAGGACGCCTCCTTCTCGGGGCCACTTCATCATCCGAAGATTCGGAGTCTCTCTCAGTGTATGGACCAGAAAATTCCCGATCCTCAGGGATAGGATCCAAACCTCGTATATAGGGGGGCGACCGCCCTCGTGCTTCGCTTCGCCCAGCATATCCACTTCCTCCAACCTCAGGGTGAAGGGGCATCCCATAAGGGGGGTTAGTAGTAACAATAGTTGAATATTCATACCCGACGGGTCGAGAATTCACAGGTATATGTATTTGTTGAACTTGAGGATTCGTACCTTGAATAGTCGGAGGAGTTGTCCCTTGTAGCTGAGGATGAGTTGCCCCTGTCTGGGCTTCCCCCTGAGTAGATGCATAAGTTGAATGGGGAGGAACCTCCACGGTTGATGAAATCACCTGGGTTGTCCCTGATGGTGTTCCCTCCTCCAGAGTGCTGGTTGTTCTCCGTGTTCTCACCATGGTTGTTGTTCCGTTTTTTCCCACAGACGGCGCCAAATGTTATGGATTAAAACTACTATATATAATTGCTGTATTTAATACTAAGGAACGTGAGCTCCAAGGCTCGATTTGACTGCTCTTGTGTTTCGTGACTCAATCTGCCTTAACAAGATGCCTACGTACCTTGCTGATTGCCAAGGATCAAGTCAAAAAACGTAGTTCTGATGGGTGGGGGTGAGACCCCTTATATAGATGTTGGTGGTCCTTGAATTGGACTTGGTATAGGAGACTTGGTGAACAAGCCTTTGAATTAGGATAGACTTAGGAGTCCTAGGAAGTAGGAAGCTGATTCCTTATCCTTTTAGGTCCCCTTGAGGCTAATCTATAAGGATTTATATCCTTATCGGGACTCTTCTCAATAGCTGATTTTTCCCTTATTAATTAATTACGAAATTAATTAATAATTAGGGCTTTTGGGCCTTTTTTATTCCATCAGGCCTGATCTGGTCCATCAGGCTTAACCTTTCTGGTCTGAGTTTCATATATCTTTTTATTTGGCCTAGTAGCCCACAGCTTGTACAATTAATGCAGTATTTAATTATACAATCATAATTTATTTATCCCTATCAGTGGGGTCAGAATCAGTGGTGGATGTTTTCCCACATCAGCAATCACTATCGAGATTATCTGAAGATAGATGGAGTGAGCTTATATCTCAGTTCACCAGGGAAGAAATTCACAGTACTCTTAAATGTATGGCTAAAAACAGAAGTCCGGGACCAGATGGATTCACTCCGGAATTCTTTCTCAAAGCTTGGGATATTGTTGGTGATCTTGTTGTGGAGGCGATATTATATTTTTTTGATTCCAACGCCTTGCCAAGGATTATTAATTCAGCTGCTGTTACTCTAATTCCTAAAACTGCTAATGCCACTCACTTGTCGCAATTTAGGCCAATATCTTGTTGTAATGTGTTGTACAAGTGTATAACTAAACACCTTGCTAAAAGAATTAAAGTCTTTATTCCTGATCTAATCTCGGCTAATCAAGCTGCATTTGTACCTGGTAGGGTAATAGGAGATAATGTTCTGCTAGCTCAGTCTTTATGCAAAGATTATCACCTCAGGGATGGTCCCCCCAGATTTGCTTGTAAACTGGATATTTGCAAAGCATTTGACATGCTTAGTTGGGATTTTCTTTTTAATGTTCTGCTTCTTATGAACTTTCCTGATAAGTTTATTAATTGGGTAAGGACATGCATTACCACTTAAATGATGTCTATCAAAATCAATGGATCATTGGAGGGGTTTTTTCCGGTCCGGAAAGGTTTGAGACAGGGTGACCCCCTGTCACCATATCTTTTTGTTCTAGCTATGGAAATGCTTTCATCCTGCATTATCGCTTCCACTAACTCATCATCTTTCCAGCATCACTGGAGGGCCAAAAAGATTAATCTCACTCATTTGATATTCGCGGATGATGTGCTTTTATTTTGCAAAGGTGACCAAGACTCTATCTCCCAGATTTTTCAAGGAATTTCATTTTTCTCTAATGTCTCGGGTTTGAAGGCTAATGCACAGAAAAGCACTTGCTTCTTTTGTAATGTTCCGGAAGAGACTCAGGACTTCGCTATCAACTTATCTGGTTTTTCGAAAGGGGCTCTTCCAGTTACTTATCTTGGTCTCCCACTTATTTCGGGTAAACTTCGAATGAGAGATTGTGAGCCTTTGATTAATAAGCTCTGTAGAAAGATTGACCATTGGACCTGCAAGTTCATTAGTCTCTTCTGGTGGCAGTTGTCTTGCATGGAATTCAAAATCACTGGGCCATGTTCCTTTTTCTTCCAAATAGTATCCTTAAGAAGATCCAGAGTTTACTTAGCCACTTCTTATGGAGCGGTAATTATCAAGGCCCCTGCCAATTTAAAGTCGCCTGGAATGAATGTTGCTACCCGAAGTCTGAAGGGGGCTTGGGTTTTAAGGATTTGTTCAAATGGAATAAAAGTGCCATTTGTTTTCAGTTATGGAGGATCATCTCGAATGCAGACTCAATTTGGATTTTATGGGTGAACTCATACATTCTATATCATAAACCATTCTGGACCAGGAAAATGCCACACAAATGCTCTTGGGGTCTTCGGAAAATTCTTAATGCAAGATGTGAAGTGCAGAACTTTATCAATCACAGTTTGGGCTTTGACTCGAATTTTTACTTCTGGCATGACCCCTGGGTTCAAGGGAAAAATCTTCTTCAACTCTTCCCCAGCTGCATCATCTCCATTATGGAATCTGATACCCTTGATAGGGTTGGCTACATGCAAAATGAGGTAGGCTGGAACCTTTGTCCTACTAATCACGTTCTGGCGATGGATCTGCGATCTCTGTGCGAATCTATTACTCCTCGGGGTAGAGATCGTATAACATGGAATAATCATTCAGGGCCGGTTACTTTATCTATCATTTGGGATTCCATGAGGCCTCGTTCTGTTGCACCAAGCTGGATTAATCTGGTATGGCACAAGCTTGCTGTACCAAAATTTTCCATTAACTTATGGCTTATCTTGCGTCATAGACTCCTGACAAGAGATCGTATGGCTCGTTTTGGATTTAATGTTAATCCAATTTGTCTCTTTTGTAACAACATGGAGACACATGAGCATCTCTTCTTTAACTGCTTTTATATCTCACAGATATTAAAGGAATGTCCGGTGATAATTACTTCCAGTTGGCAAGAAATTCTTAATGGTAATTTGGTCAATCCAAGTTTGGATAAAATGAGGAGGGACTTTGCATCTCTGTTTGTGGCAACTACTTTTTATTTTGTTTGGGCTGAAAGAAACGCTAGGTGTCATGAAAATGGGCCTCCAAAACTAGCATCTCAACTGCTGCGTGATATCAAGTTAAGAATTAGAGAAAAGTTGTCATCCTCTATTCTTTTTCAACAGAGAATCAAGAAAGATATGGGACTACAACTTTTATTATTTTAAGAAGTTCAGATAGGTTTTGATGCTTGTATTCATGATTGCTTTGCTTACCGAATATCCATTGTTGGGATGTTGGTTTTTGTTTCTCGCGGGGTATGCCCCTAGATTTGTACCCTTTAATCTTTGATATTTATTTTTTATTTAGCAAAAAAAAAAAATTTGACGCGTATGGAAGTGGTACCAAGAGATGGTTAAAGGATGTCAAATTGGATGTTTATGATGTTAACATGTTAATTCTACCAATATATGGTTGAAAGTGAGTCTTATAAGGTGCAAAATTACTCTAATATGGTTTAAGGTGACTTACGTGGTTGATCAGAGCCAAAATATGGACCAAAATTGACTCGTATGAAAGTGGTACAAAGAGATGGTTAAAGGATGTCAAATTGGATGTTTATGATGTTAACATGTTAATTCTACCAAAATATGGTGGAAAGTTAGTCTTATAAGGTGCAAAATTACTCTAATATGGTTTAAAGTGACTTGCATGGTAGATTATAGCCAAAATGTGGACAAATATTGACTCGTATGAAAGTGGTACCAAGAGATGGTTAAAGGATGTCAAATTGGATGTTTATAATGTTAAAATGTTAATTCTACCAATATATGGTTGTAAGTGAGTCTTATAAGGTGCAAAATTACTCTAATATGGTTTAAAGTGACTTACATGGTTGATTAGAGCCAAAATGTGGACCAAAATTGACTCGTATGAAAGTGGTACCAAGAGGTGGTTAAAGGATGTCAAATTAGATGTTTATGATGTTAACATGTTAATTGTGCCAATATATGGTTGAAAGTGTGTCTTATAAGGTGCAAAATTACTCTAATATGGTTTAAAGGGACTTACATGGTAGATTAGAGCCAAAATGTGGACCAAAATTGACTTGTATGAAAGTGGTACTAAGAGATGGTTAAAGGATGTAAAATTGGATGTTTATGACATTAACATGTTAATTATTCCAATATATGGTGGCAAGTTAGTCTTATAAGGTGCAAAATTACTCTAATATGGTTTAAAGTGACTTACATGGTAGATTATAGCCAAAATGTGCACCAAAATTGACGCGTATGGAAGTGGTACCAAGAGATGGTTAAAGGATGTCAAATTGGATGTTTATGATGTTAACATGTTAATTCTACCAATATATGGTTGAAAGTGAGTCTTATAAGGTGCAAAATTACTCTAATATTGTTTAAGGTGACTAATGTGGTTGATCAGAGCCAAAATATGGACCAAAATTGACTCGTATGAAAGTGGTACCAAGAGGTGGTTAAAGGATGTCAAATTAGATGTTTATGATGTTAAAATGTTAATTGTAACAATATATGGTTGAAAGTGAGTCTTATAAGGTGCAAAATTACTCTAATATGGTTTAAAGTGACTTCCATGGTAGATTAGAGCCAAAATGTGGACCAAAATTGACTTGTATAAAAGTGGTACCAAGAGATGGTTAAAGAATGTCAAATTGGTTGTTTATGATGTTAACATGTTAATTCTACCAATACATGATGGCAAGTTAGTCTTATAAGTTGCAAAATTACTCTAATATGGTTTAAAGTGACTTACATGGTAGATTATAGCCAAAATGTGGACCAAAATTGACTCGTATGGAAGTGGTACCAAGAGATGGTTAAAGGATGTTAAATTGGATGTTTATGATGTTAACATGTTAATTCTACCAATATATGGTTGAATGTGAGTCTTATAAGGTGCAAAATTACTCTAATATGGTTTAAAGTGACTTACATGGTTGATTAGAGCCAAAATGTGGACCAAAATTGACTCGTATGAAAGTGGTACAAAGAGATGGTTAAAGGATGTCAAATTGGATGTTTATGATGTTAACATATTAATTCTACCAAAATATGGTGGCAAGTTAGTCTTATAAGGTGCAAAATTACCCTAATATGGTTTAAAGTGACTTGCATGGTAGATTATAGCCAAACTGTGGACAAATATTGACTCGTATGAAAGTGGTACCAAGAGATGGTTAAAGGATGTCAAATTGGATGTTTATGATGTTAAAATGTTAATTCTACCAATATATGGTTGTAAGTGAGTCTTATAAGGTGCAAAATTACTCTAATATGGTTTAAAGTGACTTACATGGTTGATTAGAGCCAAAATGTGGACCAAAATTGACTCGTATGAAAGTGGTACCAAGAGGTGGTTAAAGGATGTCAAATTAGATGTTTATGATGTTAACATGTTAATTGTGCCAATATATGGTTGAAAGTGTGTCTTATAAGGTGCAAAATTACTCTAATATGGTTTAAAGGGACTTACATGGTAGATTAGAGTCAAAATGTGGACCAAAATTGACTTGTATGAAAGTGGTACTAAGAGATGGTTAAAGGATGTAAAATTGGATGTTTATGACGTTAACATGTTAATTATACCAATATATGGTGGCAAGTTAGTCTTATAAGGTGCAAAATTACTCTAATATGGTTTAAAGTGACTTACATGGTAGATTATAGCCAAAATGTGGACCAAAATTGACGCGTATGGAAGTGGTACCAAGAGATGGTTAAAGGATGTCAAATTGGATGTTTATGATGTTAACATGTTAATTCTACCAATATATGGTTGAAAGTGAGTCTTATAAGGTGCAAAATTACTCTAATATGGTTTAAGGTGACTTTTGTGGTTGATCAGAGCCAAAATATGGACCAAAATTGACTCGTATGAAAGTGGTACCAAGAGGTGGTTAAAGGATGTCAAATTAGATGTTTATGATGTTAACATGTTAATTGTAACAATGTATGGTTGAAAGTGAGTCTTATAAGGTGCAAAATTACTCTAATATGGTTTAAAGGGACTTCCATGGTAGATTAGAGCCAAAATGTGGACCAAAATTGACTTGTATAAAAGTGGTACCAAGAGATGGTTAAAGAATGTCAAATTGGATGTTTATGATGTTAACATGTTAATTCTACCAATACATGATGGCAAGTTAGTCTTATAAGTTGCAAAATTACTCTAATATGGTTTAAAGTGACTTACATGGTAGATTATAGCCAAAATGTGGACCAAAATTGACTCGTATGGAAGTGGTACCAAGAGATGGTTAAAGGATGTTAAATTGGATGTTTATGATGTTAACATGTTAATTCTACCAATATATGGTTGAATGTGAGTCTTATAAGGTGCAAAATTACTCTAATATGGTTTAAAGTGACTTACATGGTTGATTAGAGCCAAAATGTGGACCAAAATTGACTCGTATGAAAGTGGTACAAAGAGATGGTTAAAGGATGTCAAATTGGATGTTTATGATGTTAACATATTAATTCTACCAAAATATGGTGGCAAGTTAGTCTTATAAGGTGCAAAATTACCCTAATATGGTTTAAAGTGACTTGCATGGTAGATTATAGCCAAACTGTGGACAAATATTGACTCGTATGAAAGTGGTACCAAGAGATGGTTAAAGGATGTCAAATTGGATGTTTATGATGTTAAAATGTTAATTCTACCAATATATGGTTGTAAGTGAGTCTTATAAGGTGCAAAATTACTCTAATATGGTTTAAAGTGACTTACATGGTTGATTAGAGCCAAAATGTGGACCAAAATTGACTCGTATGAAAGTGGTACCAAGAGGTGGTTAAAGGATGTCAAATTAGATGTTTATGATGTTAACATGTTAATTGTGCCAATATATGGTTGAAAGTGTGTCTTATAAGGTGCAAAATTACTCTAATATGGTTTAAAGGGACTTACATGGTAGATTAGAGCCAAAATGTGGACCAAAATTGACTTGTATGAAAGTGGTACTAAGAGATGGTTAAAGGATGTAAAATTGGATGTTTATGACGTTAACATGTTAATTATACCAATATATGGTGGCAAGTTAGTCTTATAAGGTGCAAAATTACTCTAATATGGTTTAAAGTGACTTACATGGTAGATTATAGCCAAAATGTGGACCAAAATTGACGCGTATGGAAGTGGTACCAAGAGATGGTTAAAGGATGTCAAATTGGATGTTTATGATGTTAACATGTTAATTCTACCAATATATGGTTGAAAGTGAGTCTTATAAGGTGCAAAATTACTCTAATATGGTTTAAGGTGACTTATGTGGTTGATCAGAGCCAAAATATGGACCAAAATTGACTCGTATGAAAGTGGTACCAAGAGGTGGTTAAAGGATGTCAAATTAGATGTTTATGATGTTAACATGTTAATTGTAACAATGTATGGTTGAAAGTGAGTCTTATAAGGTGCAAAATTACTCTAATATGGTTTAAAGGGACTTCCATGGTAGATTAGAGCCAAAATGTGGACCAAAATTGACTTGTATAAAAGTGGTACCTAGAGATGGTTAAAGAATGTCAAATTGGATGTTTATGATGTTAACATGTTAATTCTACCAATACATGATGGCAAGTTAGTCTTATAAGTTGCAAAATTACTCTAATATGGTTTAAAGTGACTTACATGGTAGATTATAGCCAAAATGTGGACCAAAATTGACTCGTATGGAAGTGGTACCAAGAGATGGTTAAAGGATGTTAAATTGGATGTTTATGATGTTAACATGTTAATTCTACCAATATATGGTTGAATGTGAGTCTTATAAGGTGCAAAATTACTCTAATATGGTTTAAAGTGACTTACATGGTTGATTAGAGCCAAAATGTGGACCAAAATTGACTCGTATGAAAGTGGTACAAAGAGATGGTTAAAGGATGTCAAATTGGATGTTTATGATGTTAACATATTAATTCTACCAAAATATGGTGGCAAGTTAGTCTTATAAGGTGCAAAATTACCCTAATATGGTTTAAAGTGACTTGCATGGTAGATTATAGCCAAACTGTGGACAAATATTGACTCGTATGAAAGTGGTACCAAGAGATGGTTAAAGGATGTCAAATTGGATGTTTATGATGTTAAAATGTTAATTCTACCAATATATGGTTGTAAGTGAGTCTTATAAGGTGCAAAATTACTCTAATATGGTTTAAAGTGACTTACATGGTTGATTAGAGCCAAAATGTGGACCAAAATTGACTCGTATGAAAGTGGTACCAAGAGGTGGTTAAAGGATGTCAAATTAGATGTTTATGATGTTAACATGTTAATTGTGCCAATATATGGTTGAAAGTGTGTCTTATAAGGTGCAAAATTACTCTAATATGGTTTTAAAGGGACTTACATGGTAGATTAGAGCCAAAATGTGGACCAAAATTGACTTGTATGAAAGTGGTACTAAGAGATGGTTAAAGGATGTAAAATTGGATGTTTATGACGTTAACATGTTAATTATACCAATATATGGTGGCAAGTTAGTCTTATAAGGTGCAAAATTACTCTAATATGGTTTAAAGTGACTTACATGGTAGATTATAGCCAAAATGTGGACCAAAATTGACGCGTATGGAAGTGGTACCAAGAGATGGTTAAAGGATGTCAAATTGGATGTTTATGATGTTAACATGTTAATTCTACCAATATATGGTTGAAAGTGAGTCTTATAAGGTGCAAAATTACTCTAATATGGTTTAAGGTGACTTATGTGGTTGATCAGAGCCAAAATATGGACCAAAATTGACTCGTATGAAAGTGGTACCAAGAGGTGGTTAAAGGATGTCAAATTAGATGTTTATGATGTTAACATGTTAATTGTAACAATGTATGGTTGAAAGTGAGTCTTATAAGGTGCAAAATTACTCTAATATGGTTTAAAGGGACTTCCATGGTAGATTAGAGCCAAAATGTGGACCAAAATTGACTTGTATAAAAGTGGTACCAAGAGATGGTTAAAGAATGTCAAATTGGATGTTTATGATGTTAACATGTTAATTCTACCAATACATGATGGCAAGTTAGTCTTATAAGTTGCAAAATTACTCTAATATGGTTTAAAGTGACTTACATGGTAGATTATAGCCAAAATGTGGACCAAAATTGACTCGTATGGAAGTGGTACCAAGAGATGGTTAAAGGATGTTAAATTGGATGTTTATGATGTTAACATGTTAATTCTACCAATATATGGTTGAATGTGAGTCTTATAAGGTGCAAAATTACTCTAATATGGTTTAAAGTGACTTACATGGTTGATTAGAGCCAAAATGTGGACCAAAATTGACTCGTATGAAAGTGGTACAAAGAGATGGTTAAAGGATGTCAAATTGGATGTTTATGATGTTAACATATTAATTCTACCAAAATATGGTGGCAAGTTAGTCTTATAAGGTGCAAAATTACTCTAATATGGTTTAAAGTGACTTGCATGGTAGATTATAGCCAAACTGTGGACAAATATTGACTCGTATGAAAGTGGTACCAAGAGATGGTTAAAGGATGTCAAATTGGATGTTTATGATGTTAAAATGTTAATTCTACCAATATATGGTTGTAAGTGAGTCTTATAAGGTGCAAAATTACTCTAATATGGTTTAAAGTGACTTACATGGTTGATTAGAGGCAAAATGTGGACCAAAATTGACTCGTATGAAAGTGGTACCAAGAGGTTGTTAAAGGATGTCAAATTAGATGTTTATACTGTTAACATGTTAATTGTGCCAATATATGGTTGAAAGTGTGTCTTATAAGGTGCAAAATTACTCTAATATGGTTTAAAGGGACTTACATGGTAGATTAGAGCCAAAATGTGGACCAAAATTAACTTGTATGAAAGTGGTATTAAGAGATGGTTAAAGGATGTAAAATTGGATGTTTATGACGTTAACATGTTAATTATACCAATATATGGTGGCAAGTTAGTCTTATAAGGTGCAAAATTACTCTAATATGGTTTAAAGTGACTTACATGGTAGATTATAGCCAAAATATGGACCAAAATTGACGCGTATGGAAGTGGTACCAAGAGATGGTTAAAGGATGTCAAATTGGATGTTTATGATGTTAACATGTTAATTCTACCAATATATGGTTGAAAGTGAGTCTTATAAGGTGCAAAATTACTCTAATATGGTTTAAGGTGACTAATGTGGTTGATCAGAGCCAAAATATGGACCAAAATTGACTCGTATGAAAGTGGTACCAAGAGGTGGTTAAAGGATGTCAAATTAGATGTTTATGATGTTAACATGTTAATTGTAACAATATATGGTTGAAAGTGAGTCTTATAAGGTGCAAAATTACTCTAATATGGTTTAAAGGGACTTCCATGGTAGATTAGAGCAAAAATGTGGACCAAAATTGACTTGTATAAAAGTGGTACCAAGAGATGGTTAAAGAATGTCAAATTGGATGTTTATGATGTTAACATGTTAATTCTACCAATACATGATGGCAAGTTAGTCTTATAAGTTGCAAAATTACTCTAATATGGTTTAAAGTGACTTACATGGTAGATTATAGCCAAAATGTGGACCAAAATTGACTCGTATGGAAGTGGTACCAAGAGATGGTTAAAGGATGTTAAATTGGATGTTTATGATGTTAACATGTTAATTCTACCAATATATGGTTGAATGTGAGTCTTATAAGGTGCAAAATTACTCTAATATGGTTTAAAGTGACTTACATGGTTGATTAGAGCCAAAATGTGGACCAAAATTGACTCGTATGAAAGTGGTACAAAGAGATGGTTAAAGGATGTCAAATTGGATGTTTATGATGTTAACATATTAATTCTACCAAAATATGGTGGCAAGTTAGTCTTATAAGGTGCAAAATTACTCTAATATGGTTTAAAGTGACTTGCATGGTAGATTATAGCCAAACTGTGGACAAATATTGACTCGTATGAAAGTGGTACCAAGAGATGGTTAAAGGATGTCAAATTGGATGTTTATGATGTTAAAATGTTAATTCTACCAATATATGGTTGTAAGTGAGTCTTATAAGGTGCAAAATTACTCTAATATGGTTTAAAGTGACTTACATGGTTGATTAGAGCCAAAATGTGGACCAAAATTGACTCGTATGAAAGTGGTACCAAGAGGTGGTTAAAGGATGTCAAATTAGATGTTTATGATGTTAACATGTTAATTGTGCCAATATATGGTTGAAAGTGTGTCTTATAAGGTGCAAAATTACTCTAATATGGTTTAAAGGGACTTACATGGTAGATTAGAGCCAAAATGTGGACCAAAATTGACTTGTATGAAAGTGGTACTAAGAGATGGTTAAAGGATGTAAAATTGGATGTTTATGACGTTAACATGTTAATTCTACCGATACATGGTGGCAAGTTAGTCTTATAAGGTGCAAAATTACTCTAATATGGTTTAAAGTGACTTACATGGAAGATTAGAGCCAAAATGTGGACCAAAATTGACCCTTATGAAAGTGGTACCAATAGATGGTTAAAGTATGTCAAATTGGATGTTTATGATGTTAACATGTTAATTCTACCAATATATGGTTGAAAGTGAGTCTTATAAGGTGAAAAAAATTACTCTAATATGGTTTAAAGTGCCTTACATGGTAGATTAGAGCCAAAATGTGGACCAAAATTGGACTCGTATGAAAGTGGTACCAAGAGGTGGTTAAAGGATGTCAAATTAGATGTTTATGATGTTAACATGTTAATTGTACCAATATATGGTTGAAAGTGAGTCTTATAAGGTGCAAAATTACTCTAATATGGTTTAAAGTGACTTACATAGTAGATTAGAGCCAAAATGTGGACCAAAATTGACTTGTATAAAAGTGGTACCAAGAGATGGTTAAAGGATGTCAAATTGGATGTTTATGACGTTAACATGTTAATTCTACCAATATATGGTTGAAAGTGAGTCTTATAAGGTGCTAAATTACTCTAATATGGTTTAAAGTGACTTACGTGGTTGATCAGACCCAAAATATGGACCAAAATTGACGCATATGAAAGTGGTACCAAGAGGTGGTTAAAGGATGTCAAATTAGATGTTTATGATGTTAACATGGTAATTGTAACAATATATGGTTGAAAGTGACTCTTATAAGGTGCAAAATTACTCTAATATGGTTTAAAGTGACTTCCATGGTAGATTAGAGCCAAAATGTGGACCAAAATTGACTTGTATAAAAGTGGGTACCAAGAGATGGTTAAAGGATGTCAAATTGGATGTTTATGATGTTAACATGTTAATTCTACCAATACATGGTGGCAAGTTAGTCTTATAAGGTGCAAAATTACTCTAATATGGTTTAAAGTGACTTACATGGTAGATTATAGCCAAAATGTGGACCAAAATTGACGCGTATGGAAGTGGTACCAAGAGATGGTTAAAGGATGTCAAATTTGATGTTTATGATGTTAACATGTTAATTCTACCAATATATGGTTGAAAGTGAGTCTTATAAGGTGCAAAATTACTCTAATATGGTTTAAGGTGACTTGCGTGGTTGATCAGAGCCAAAATATGGACCAAAATTGACTCGTATGAAAGTGGTACAAAGAGATGGTTAAAGGATGTCAAATTGGATGTTTATGATGTTAACATGTTAATTCTACCAAAATATGGTGGAAAGTTAGTCTTATAAGGTGCAAAATTACTCTAATATGGTTTAAAGTGACTTGCATGGTAGATTATAGCCAAAAAGTGGACAAATATTGACTCGTATTAAAGTGGTACCAAGAGATGGTTAAAGGATGTCAAATTGGATGTTTATGATGTTAAAATGTTAATTCTACCAATATATGGTTGTAAGTGAGTCTTATAAGGTGCAAAATTACTCTAATATGGTTTAAAGTGACTTACATGGTTGATTAGAGCCAAAATGTGGACCAAAATTGACTCGTATGACAGTGGTACCAAGAGGTGGTTAAAGGATGTCAAATTAGATGTTTATGATGTTAACATGTTAATTGTGCCAATATATGGTTTGAAAGTGTGTCTTATAAGGTGCAAAAATTACTCTAATATGGTTTTAAAGAGGACTTACATGGTAGATTAGAGCCAAAATGTGGACCAAAATTGACTCGTATGGAAGTGGTACCAAGAGATGGTTAAAGGATGTTAAATTGGATGTTTATGATGTTAACATGTTAATTCTACCAATATATGGTTGAATGTGAGTCTTATAAGGTGCAAAATTACTCTATATGGTTTAAAGTGACTTACATGGTTGATTAGAGCCAAAATGTGGACCAAAATTGACTCGTATGAAAGTGGTACAAAAGAGATTGGTTAAAGGAAGTCAAATTGGATGTTTATGATGTTAACATATTAATTCTAAGCAAAAATAGGGTGGCAAGTTAGTCTTATAAGTTTGCAAAATTACTCTATATGGTTTAAAGTGACTTACATGGTAGATTATAGCCAAAATGTGGACCAAAATTGACTCGTTTGAAAGTGGTACCAAGAGATTGTATAAAGGATGTCAAATTGGATGTTTATGATGTTAACATATTAATTCTACAATATATGTTAAAGTGATCTTATAAGGTGCAAAAATTACTCTAACTATGGGTTTAAGAGGTGACTTACTGGTTGATCAGAGCCAAAATATGGACCAAAATTGACTCGTATGAAAGTGGTACCAGAGGTGGTTAAAGGGATGTCAAATTAGATGTTTATAATGTTAACATGTTAATTGTAACATATGTGGTTGAAAGTGAGTCTTATAGGAGCAAAATTACTCTAGTATGGTTTTAAAGTGACTTACATGGGTAGTTTATAGCCAAAATGTGGACCAAAATTGACGGCGTATGGAAGTGGTACAAGAGATGGTTAAAGGATGTCAATTAATGTTTTGATGTTAACATGTTAATTCTACCAATATATGGTTGACAAGTGGAGTCTTATAAGGTACAAATTACTCTAATATGTTTAAAGGTTACTTAATGTAGATTAGCCAAAATGTGGACCAAAAATTGACTCGTATGAAAGTGGTACCAAGAGATGGTTAAAGGATGTCAAATTGGATGTTTATGATGTTAACATGTTAATCTACCAATATATGTGAAGGGAAGTCTTATAAGGTGCAAAATACTCTCTATGGTTTAAAGTGACTTACATGGTAGATTAGAGCCAAAATGTGGACCAAAATTGCTCGTATGAAAGTGGTACCAAGAGATGGTTAAAGGATGTCAAATTGGATGTTTATGATGTTAAATGTTAATTTACCAATATATGGTCAAGTGCTTATAAGGGTGCCAAATTACTCTAATATGGTTTAAAGTGATTACATGGTTATTAGAGCCAAAATGTGG
>NW_027420869.1:0-72762 GCF_009905375.1 Apium graveolens | reverse complement strand
TTTTTTCATTTGGGAGTGATTTGAGCCTTTCAAGTGGGAATGTGGGAAAACAATTAGTGAAAAATTAAGAAACTGAGAGGCCGTCTTTTATGCTGGAAAAATGAGGGTAGACTTGAGAGAGAAGTCAGGGACTTCTAGTGCCTTAAATATTGCTTTTGAAAAGTGATATATGTGTGAGAAGTGATGAGATCGCTTTAAAAATAAAGAGATTAGGGTCTTTCTGTTTCAGCTACACATTAGGATAAAGAATTTCCAAATCTAAAGTTGACTAAAAATTTAAGGGTGTAGTATAACATTTCTCTCATGATGATGATCCTGACAAGCATGCCACATCCTAGTGATATTGATGATAAATTGATGATGATAATGATATTGCAGGTAATATAGATGAGATTCTTATTAGAAATTGTCCCACATCATTTATGGGAGTGGCAGATAACTAGAATATAAGCAGCCAAATAACTCCATTAGTATGAGGCCTTTTGGGAGGTGCCCAAAAACAAATCCGTGCAGGCTCGGCCCAGAGTGGAAAATATCATACTAATGTGGAGTTAGGCCTGCTCAGTAAAAGCCCAACAAGTGGTATTAGAGCTTGAGGTTGTAACGGTCCAAAACAATCTCAGACGGAATCCCAGATAGGCCTAGGGAAAGGCAGATGGGCTAACCCCATATGGGCTAAGGAAAAGGCAGGTGGATCTTCCAGTATGGGCCAAGGGGGAGGCAGAAAGCTAAAAGAATTCCAGTATGGGTCAAGGGGGATCCAGATCACACAATCAGCAGGAAAAATCGATAGGTGCTGGGCTCGATATTTGAAGGGTGAGATTGTCAGGAGTTATCCCACATCATTTGTGGGAGGGGCACATGACTAGAATATAAGCAGCCAGATAACTGCATTAGTATGAGGCCTTTTGGGAGGTGCACAAAAACAAATCCGTGCGGGCTCGGCCTAGAGCGACAATACCATATTAATGTGGAGTTAGGCCTTCTCAGCAAAAGCCCAACAATTCAAAAATCTATGATCAAAGCCTCTAAAGCTTATATATTTTGATTCTCTCATCTTGCCTTGATGTTGAATTGAAGATATTAAGACAACATGAATGTACCAATTCTTGGAGATTATGGAGAAAAAATATCTCTTATCAAGTTGCACATGTTCATGTTGTTGCTCTTAAAGCTACTACCAATATGCCATAAGTGGGATACTATAATGTCAGTGTTACAAGCAACGTTACATTAGTTAAAAAATTGTTATTCTATTGTAACTGCTCTCAATTAGTGTTACAATAGCGATAAAGCTAATGTTGAAGAAAACTGTAACACCAATACCGTGTATCACATTAGTTACTTTTTAATTTTAAAAATATTGAAATGAATATATTATCATAAAAATTGTATTACAATTATATTTTGTATTATTAATTAATCATGCATGAAATGTATAATATAATACATAGATATATAAAATCATCATTCAAATTTTTCTATCGTGTTCCTCAATATAGTATTTATGATAAATTATCTAACAATATCATTCATTAATTTAATATGACCAAACACATCAAAAATGTGTCCCACAAAAAGTTTATGTTCATGTTCGTCGTAATTTCTCATTATTATTCGCACAACTTCTAAATATATTTATCAATAACTTCTCGTAGCCATCAATCAAATAATTCATTATTGTGATAAAAAAAGTAATGAACTCAAGTTTTAGTGTAACTAATTATTAGTAACATCCAATATCAATTAATTTTAAATTTATAAAATCATAAAATACTAGTATTGTACTATTATGTATAATATACATCAGTTCACAAAAATATTTATAATAATTAGAGTACCATTAATTCAAATCATACATAATTCGTAAAACATTCTAGCATATGCTTAAGTTTAGCATTTGGTAGAGCTTGAATAAAGTGATGACTTCAAGCCCCTTAATAACTTTCTCGAAGTCTTTACCCGCTCAAGACTTTTTCTTCTTTTGTTGATCCTCTGATCTGCGGACATTCAAATCCATGCTCGTTAAACACCTTGCATAAATATATTTAACTCTAACTCAATAGTCCGTACGTCCCGATTCAGTTTTTCCTTCCAGCCTGCAGTTGTGAGTCCCCCTCTCGATTCCCAATTGCGTATGTGAAACAATAACCACAGCATTTCCTGGAAAATTTGCGAGGCTTTAATCTTGAAAGATGCCATATGCCGCAGGATAGCCCATCCTAGGAACAGTGGTGACTGATGTGATTGATGATAACATCACATCTCAGGATTCTTAGTTCGATATCAGCTTCATCTACTCCTTGCATCGCCAGATATGGGGTTCTGCATTGTCCTATAATTTAGCGGAGACATGTATGAGATTTATCCATGAATGAAAATGGAGATGTATTTTTAAAGACATTGACATGTTCAAACTAATACATATGCCTTATTTATATGAAATTTAGGGGTATACATAAATTGGAATTGACAGGATATGCTAGATTACAAAGATTCAAGTTTGGATTTTTGACTTTGACTTAATTTAGTAAAATCCATGGACGTCATGGAAATTAAAACGTCTTTTAGAATATTAAGATATTATGATATATTGGGTCAAAAAAGAAAAGATCTTAATATTTGACTAAAATTCTATATTATCCTTTAAACGTATTAAACATGTATGAAACTAATACATAATTGTCTATTATATGAAATTTAGGGGTATAATAAATTGAGGATTGTGAGCATATCTAGTTTCAAGATTCAAGTTGGATTTTGACTTTGAATTTATTCAATGAATCCATGGATGTTTAAAAATTAAATGTCTTCTAAGATAGTAAGATATTAGGAGATATTAGGGATATATTTAGTCAAAAAAGAAATATGGTGGGATTTGACTAAGATTGTAAGATACTATCTTAGGAGATATTTAGTCACAAAAGAAAGATACCTCGATTAAAACGTCTTATAAGATTCTAACATATTAGGATATATTTATTGAGAGAATATTCATATTTCATGAGAACCTTAATTATAATAATAAAATTTATCATTCCAGCCAGTCTACATATCACGTATATTAATCCAATATATGATTTATATCATTTTCCACAACTCTTTAATTCTATCCAAATTTTCATAAACCACAATCATCTCTTTTCTACTTGAACAACGATTGCCCACAACCATCCACTACCACATACAACCATGAACTTTAGCCACCAATATCATTATGTAGATAATAAATTTATTTTAAAAAATAACTACATTCAAATTTCAAATCATTGCATGACCACTTTTTCCATCCATTTCTTTCCACTCAATATCATATGCCAACACCAAAAACTATATGTAAACCACCTGATTTAAGAAAATTATCACAATCATACACACTTACTAAAATCAAACTGTCACAAATTCCAAATATTTAAATATCACAGGAACGACTACTTAGCTACCACTTTTCACCACGTATCCACCATCACAATAACCAGTGGCATCACTAACTACATACCATCACCATATCTAGATAATCAAATATAAGCCGGAATGACCATAAAAATCACAAAACTAGATAGAACTTGAAAGTAAATAATGTGTGCATAAAAGAAACCACAGACATAAAAGCAACTTCAAAGAAATAAATAATTTATCGATGAAACATGCAGTGCTGAATAACATAACATAATATATCTAAAAAATTGGTCATGCAATATTAAATTCGAATTTCCTATTTATTTAATTAATTAAGTCACACTTAATTAATAACAAATAATTTGAATTACTTACATTTTATTTAAGTCCGAATTTAAATTAAATAATCCTTCAATCATTCTTTGTGCGACCCTTTAGGTTATTGTTACGTTGGCAACAATTTTAAATCTAATTTCAAATCATAAACAATGAGCGGCATCTAGTAATACACCATTGTTACCCAGTATTAATTATTAAATTGGTGATCAATTAAACCTTTCGTGAATAATGTACAATGTAATATAATTCCTTTAGCCTTATATTATAGATCAAACTCGAGGCATGCATTGTGTCATCCTCTGTTAACGTTCAATCCTTCTTTCCTTGATCAATGAATAAACTATTAAACAAATCAGTATTTGAGCACGACCATGTATTTTATAGTCTTACCCAATCAAGAGGCCAATAATATCACTCCTTTAATACATGAGGGCTAAATCCCATCTAGATCATTCATATTTCTCATACGATTCATATGTACCCATCTCTATAACCAATTAAAGCAAAACTATAAGCTGATTCCTTTGTCATGGTTTAACATCAAGTAGAATACAATCTATAGGCTTCATTGGGCCCAAAAATTCCTTTGTCATGGCTTGGGCATTTCTTTTTCGCCAGAGGCTGGCAGCAAAAAAACCTGGATCAAAACCAGAGCAACACTACTCTGGCTCTGTCCTGAATATGCAGCATGTGGTTGAGAAGTTCCAAACTTATGCTACAAGTTAGGGAGAACAAAACGACTATAGTGGCAGAGCATAAATAAGTGATTATCAGTCTCATTTACTCCATAAAAACAATGATAATTTCATTACGTAGGAAGATATGTTAATCAGCAGGAAATATAATCATCAACATGCATCATGAAACTTCATTCACTTTATTTTACAACAACCAACTTAATCCAAATTACGACCCCTTTAATTTTCTTATAATAAAGTTTCCATTTGTTTTATAGGCTCAGCACTCTCTTCATGAAACTGTCTTTTATTATTGCTAAACTGATCTAATGATTCTGCATAGCGAACAAGATCCAAAAGAGATGAAAAGAGAGAAAAGGAAAATCGCATCTCGTGAATACAGAAAAAGAAATAAGGTATGCCTAATACATGTTCTACTTTATGTTTTTAATGTCTACTACTATAAGATTCATAACCATATTTTAATACCAGAACCATGTCGAGGAACTTAAAGAACGTTGTCATTCTCTTAATCTTGAAAACAAAGTCTCTTACAATAGAGAATCAACACTAAAAGAAAAAGCTCAACAAAAATTGAAACTGATTTGTCTCTCGTCAAGGTATTTCTTTAGTTTGTTTATCTTCCTTCAGGTTACTTGCTTTCACTTGCTTACATATAATATTTAGGCCGTCTGAGAAAACTAACCATTATTGTTGTAGGAGGTGTAGAATTTTAACTGATTATTTATACAAGTATTATAATCTGTATACTTCTCACTAGTAAAACACAAATCACACACCCAGATTTGGCAACACCAAAAGATATACTTTTCTTTAAATCAATGATACAATATATATAGAAAGGAACTAAGGTAGCTAATAAATCAGGAAAAGCTAGTAATGGGCCTAACAACTTCCTACTAATCCCGTGCCACTTATTATGAGTCTACCATTCTTCTCCACTAACAGCATGACTAAGTCATCAACTGAACAAATCAAATAGAAAACAATTATTAATTTACTACAAATACACATAAGTTTAAGATTATTTTTCAACAATCTCCCCTCTAATCTTAAACTTAGCTGAACAGAATTTATGAAAGCACTTCTCTTCATTTTGTGATGCACTTCTCACCACCATCTCTTCATTTGTGATGCACTTCTCACCACTATCAAGTTTGATGAACTTCTCAATAAAAACAATTTTTTTGTTGATGCACTTCTCATCAACGTCATTTTGTTTGCCGGAGCACTTCTCTCCTGGTGCACATAATCACCCACACTTCTAAAACAAAATTTCTTCACAACCACTTGTGCCATGATATCTTTCTGATTATTTTCACTCCTCAATTTTCTCCTCAATTTTCTCCTTATTTTTTATCAATGCTTCTCTTTCTTCTTCCCATGCTTCTCTCTCGTAAACTTTTTTCTTGATACCTCATTAAATATAAATTGAGAAATTTTTTGATGCCATTAAATATGATAAATAAATACTGAACATATATATATAGGTGTATATTTTAAAATATCTTACAAAGCCTTGATCATGAGGCTGGCATACAAGTGTAGAATTTTAAACTGATTATTTATACATAAGTATATATCTCTATACTTCTCACTAGTAAAACACAATCACACACACATGTTTGCACACCAAAAGATCTACTTTCTTTAATCAATGATACAATATATATAGAAAGGAACTAAGGTACTGGTAGTTATAAATCAGGAAAACTTGTAATGAGCCTAACAACTCCTTCTAACCCCCTGCCACTCATTATGAGTCCTATAATTTCTCCACTAACCAGCATGACTAAGTCATCAACTGAACAAATCAAATAAGAAAACATTAGTAATTTACTACAAATAAAAATAAGTTTAAGATTATTTTTCAATAGGAGGACCATCATTACAATTGTAAAAATTTGAGATGAAAATGTTATTACTTGTTACATGGTCTAGATCATGATGACTACCGATAATGTTAATGATAACTATATATATATATATATATATATATATTATATATATATAGTATCACATTTGATTTTTGTAAATGAGAAGATGACCTTTTATTAGTTGTTGTAAGCTTCAAGTGTTGCTTTATGTAATTGACCGTGACTTACAATTAAATGTGTTTTTAAGTTTTGTTGGATCATTATGTACCCAGAGTTTGGTCTGGTGGAATACGGCTTAGCTAGAGAATTAATTAATTAAGAGAATTATTATTAGTCATGCAAAATTTTCTGCATTATGTTTTGTAATACTTTAAAGCAAAACTTGTTGGAGGAAAACTACTTCTCCATTTGGAGCCTACTCCTACAATTTTGTGTCACTTACATATTATAAAAGGCTTAACGTAAAAAAATATGTATTTAAATTAATTAGTAGGAGGGTGATTGTCAGTCCACACTTCCATTGTTAATATCTTTTATTTATATATGCTTGGGGAATAAGTGGTTTGGTGCAATTGAAGTGGCACTAGTCCAAGTTTATATTTCTTAAATTTTACTTTATGAATCTAGGGTACATCCTCTATATATATTGTACATAATAATAAATCTCTTTATTGCAATACAAACATTACAATCCATTTCTAATTATAATTAAGAACAACCAATACATTTGTAATATTTTATACCTCCAGTATTTATTAATTTGCTCTGTATAAGAATAAAAAGCTTATAAGATATGAGGGAGATATAGCTTAGCATAATAGGTTAACTTGTTGATTATCTCTAGTATCATTTTAGTTAGCTGATGAGTTTGTAACAGTTTTATATCACAAATTATAAAATTGTTCCATATTTACATCCTTACTATTCCAGTCATCTATACAATTATAATCCAACGGTCTGAAATAATTATTATCTTACTAGGCAATACAAATGTTATTACCACAACAGGAAGTCCAGTACCCAATTTCCTGACAAAAGCATATTAATTAGATTTTATTTTGTAACGGATCATGTCATGAAAGTAACAATAAACGACAGACATTTTCGCCAAGATCATTATTAGAAGTCACATTCACAAACCAAATCAATGAACTTGACATGATAAGTTAATAAAAGTAGTAAGTAGTACAAATACTGATGCACAGGTGAGACAAAGTAGATAAAATACTAACCATGGTCAAATCCTATTGCACGTCAAATCCTGATCGAGTAAAAATTCTAAAAGTATTGTGTATCCTTATGACACATCATAATATATATAAAACCATTCAAATTCAGTATTTGTTCTAAAAATAAATACTAATATCTCTTTGATATCACATGATTTATGAGTTAAGTGAAGAATTTTTAATTATTTTGTTTCTAAAGAAACTATTCTAATGCATGTGAGATAATTATGCGGAAACGATTCTAATTCATGTGAGATAATTATGCACACAGTTGCGTATTTCTAGGCGTAGTATACAAGTCTATTGTCTATTGTAGATATACATTAATAAATTAACTATGATTACAAGAAACTAGCACCGCCAATTATTCTCACAAATCACATCAAGTCGCTTGTTTTGTTTGTCTATAGACTGTCTAAAAATCATGTTAGTTTTTATAAAACTAATAATATTCCCAAATCAGTTTTATACCCAAACATCGTTTTCTCCCCTCTCTCGTAAACTTAAACTAGAACTCTAATTCTAAACAATGACAAATACTAGTGTCTCTACATGCCTTTCAAGCTTCTTCAACAAAACCTTACTTTCAACATAATCATGAAATCGGCCCAAACAACTTCAAAGCACATCATGATCACAATGAAATCCATCCTAATTTTCACGTCATTCAAGATTTTCTTGAAAAAAGCAACATTAATTTTGCCTTAACTAACCCCACTATTAGATGCTATGCAGATTTGGGACACAAAAAAAGTACATAAGAAAAAAGGTAGTATCTTTTTTCACAATGGCAATAGGAGGTATGAAATCACCCCTGAAGTGATTGAAGCAGCTCTATAGCTACCTATTCTAATTGACAAATCTCCTTAATATCATTCTACTGAGGTCCTATTTATTATCTCAGGATATTGATGTACAGTTATGAGTTTCCAAGATGAGAGAACTGTTCAGAACCAAGCTTAGGAAATGCAGAATTTCTATTTTGACTGTATTATTAGATGTTTTGTCAGCAATGTATTTAACTTTGATACTCTTCTAGGTGTGTCTCTGCAAATTGGTTATTCATACCATTGATGATGAATGGCTACTTATGTTTCAAAATTACTAAATAATGACATTCAAGATAATGAGAGTAGGGAGGAGAAAAATAAATTACATGAAAATAAATTACGAGAAAAATAATTCCAAAGAAAACTTTACTCAGTATGTGGCAACAAATCTTGACGCTTCTCTTGTCACTTCTTTCCAACCATGTTCCTGACACAAGAAGCTTATTTTGTAAAATAGAAGAAAATAACGGCATTGAGAATGACTGTTAAGTCAGATTCTGATGAAGATGACACTACAACTCTAAATTCAAAGCTAAATATTAATAAAGTTGCAGATAATGATGCAAGTAAGGAGGTCACTGCATCTGGACTTTTGTCAAAGAGGAAAAGGATATTGCTCAAGGTGCAAATGACTATACATTACTCTCCTACACAGTCTACTTTTATATAGAACATGAATCATCAGGAGCTATTCCTCTAAAAGGAGGCCAATACAGATAAAGATGCTTCTATTCCTGATGTTGGTGGAATTCTTGACAAGTCAATATCTAGTCTTGATGCTGGTCAAACCTGGTACTAAGGACAATTTGAAAAGGAAGACAAAAGATAAAGTTGTATATTACAGAAAGAAATCAAGATATCAATCTCCACAGAAAGGTTACAACACACAAGAAGTTGAAATCTCAAAGGGATTCAACGGGTGCTAATGACCTTATCACATAAGACCCACCTTCTCAAAGTGAAGGTTCACATACTGCTATTGGAAGGACAATTCCATGACACTGCTGAAGAGGTTCTGAATAAGTGGAATTTGATATTATACACACAGAAAGGATAAAGAAGCTCATCACGATCATAGAGCTGAGTTTGATACTTTATTGAATGATTCAATATTTACGATAACCCAAAAAGAACCCTCAGTTCAAAGGGTTGAAGAAGCTTCAAAGCGTCATGCCCTACAAGAACGATCAAGTCAAAGTCTTGATGAATGCACCACTATGACTCCCGATGATGATGCATATGCTAACACTTCAATATTTCTTGATCCTAAGGTTGAAATGGTTGCTGCAATGAAGAATACTATTGTTATTCTTGTAACTCCTCTAATATCCATTCATATGGATTCTTCTATTGAAGGTACATATCTAATTAGTACTATTATTTTATCTGCTATTATGACTAAAAATAGACCCTTGTGTGAGGATACCCCTATTTATATAACTGTAGACCACTCTTTCTGGCCCTATCTTATTTCTTCATTTGGGAGTGATTTGAGCCTTTAAAGTGGGAGTTTGGGAAAATAATTAGTGAAAAATTAAGAAACTGAGAGATCGTCTTTTATGCTGGAAAAATGAGAGGTAGACTTGAGAGCGAAGTCTGGGACTTTTAGTGCCTTAAATATTGCTATTGAAAGTGATATATGTGTGAGAAATGATGAGATATTTTAAAATAATAAATTAGATTTAAGGGTCTTTCTATTCCATCTACACATCAGGATAAGAAAATTGTCAAATCTAAAGTTGACCTAAAACTTAAGGGTGTAGTAGAACGTTATCTCATGATGATGATCCTGACATGCATGCCACATCCTAGTGATGTTGCTGATAATAATGGTGATGATAATGATGTTTGCAGGTAATATAGATTGAGATTCTTATTAGAAGTTGTCCCACATCATTTGTGGGAGGGGCAGATGACTAGAATATAAGCATCCAGATAACTCTATTATTATGAAATCTTTTGGGAGGTATCCAAAAACAAATAATTGCGGGCGCGGCCCAGAGCAGACATAATCATACCAATATGGAGTTAGGCCTGCTCAGCAAAAGCCCAACAAGTGGTATCAGAGCTTCAAGTTGTAACGGTCCATAACAATCTCAGAAGGGCTCCAAATAGGCCTAGGGAAAGACAGATGGGCTAACCCAATATAGGCTTAAGGAAAAGGCAGGTGGGACCTTCCAGTATGGGCCAATGGGGAGGCAGAAATCCAGAAGACAGGTGTCGGGCCCGATGTATGAAGGGGAGATTTTTGGGAGTTGTACCATATTGTTTTTGTGGGAGGGGCAGATGACTAGAATATAAGTAGTTAGATAAATCTATTAGTATGAGCCCTTTTGGGAGGTGCCCAAAACAAATTCGTTCGGGATCGGCCCAGAGCGGACAATATCATACTAATGTGGAGTTAGGCCTACTCAGCAAAAGCCCAACAATTCCTAAAATCTATGATCAAAGCCTCTAAAGCTTATATATTTCGATTCTCTCATCTTGCCTTGATGTTGTATTGAAGATATTAAGACAACATGAATGGAACAATTCACGGAGATTGTCGAGTGAAAATATCTCTTATCAAGTTGTACATGTTCATGCTGATCTGACTCCCAATGCACTTTCAAATCCAGATATGCAAACTATTCTAGATGCTACTACCACTATGCTATAAATGGGCTACTATAATGCAAGTGTTAAAAGCTTAACATTAGTTAACAAATTATTGTTCTATAGTAACACCTCTCAATTAGTGTTACAATAGTGATAAAGCTAATGTTGCAGAAAAATGTAACACCAATATAGTGTATCACATTAGTTACTTTTTAATTTTGAAAAATTAAAATGAATATATTTTCATAAAACTTGTATTAAAATTATATTTTGTAGAATTAATTAATCATGCATGAAAAGTATAATATAATACATATATATTATTAATTTATCATTCAAAATTTTCTATTTGTGTTCCTCAATATAGTATTTATGATAAATTATCTAACAATATCATTCATTAATTTTATATGACCAAACACATCAAAAATGTGTCCCACAAAAAGTTTATGTTCATGTTCGCAATAATTTCTCATTTTTATTTACACAACTTCTAAATATATTTATCACTAACTTCTCGTTGCCATCAATCAAGTAATTCATTTTTTTTGTGATAAAAAGATTAATGAACTCAAGTTTTAGGGAAACTAATTATTACAAATAGTAATATCCAATATCAATTAATTTCATATTTATAAAATTATAAATAATAGTATTGTACTATTATGTATAATATACATCACATTCACAAAAATATTTATAATATTAGAGTACCATTTATTCAAATCATACATAATAAGTAAAACTTTCTAACATATGCTTAAGTTTATCATTTTTGGTAGAGCTTGAATGAAGTGATGACTTCAAGCCCCTTAATAAATTTCTCCAACTCTTCACCACTCAAGACTTCTTCTTCTGTGGATGATCCTCTCATCTGCTACATTCAAATCCATGCGCGTTAATCACCTTGCCAAAGCTAACAATATTTTACTCTAAGTTAAGAGTCCGTACATCTCGATCCAGTTTTTCCTGTCGGCCTGCAAGTTGTGAGCTATTCCTCTAAACAAGGCCAATATAGATAGAGATGCCTCTATTCCTGATGTTGGTGGAATTCTTGACAAGTCATCAGCTAAGTCATTATCTAGTCTTGATACTGGTCAAGCTGGTACTGACAATTTGAAAACGAAAATAGAAGATAAAATTGTATATTACAGAAATAAATCAAGGTATCAATCTTCACAAAAAGGTTACAGCACACAAGAAGTTGAATCTCAAAGGGATTCAACAGGCGTTAATGACCTTGTCACAAAAGAACCACCTTCTCAAAATGAAAGGTTCACACACTACTACTGGAAGGACAATTCCCTGACACTGCTCAAGGAGGTTCTGAAAAAATGGAATTTAATATTGTATCGCACACAAAGGATAAAGAAGCTCATCAGAGCATATAGCTGAGTTCGATGCACTATTGAATGATTCAATATTTGCGATAAGCCAACAAGAACTCTCAGCTTAAAGAGTTATATAAGCTTCATGCCCCACAAGAACGATCAGGTCAAAGTCTTGATGAAGGCACCACTACGACTCCCGATGATGCTGCATATGCTGACACTTCAATATTCTTGATCTTAAGGTTGAAGTGGTTGATGTAAAGAAGAATGCTAGTGTTATTCTTGTAACTCTTCTAATATCCATTCATATGGATTCTTCTTCTGAAGGTACATATTTAATTAGTACTATTATTTTATATTCTAGTATGGCTAAAAATAGACCCTTGTGTGAGGATCCCTTATTTATATGACTGTAGACCACTCTTTCCGGCCCCTCTCTAATTTTTTCATTTGGGAGTGATTTGAGCCTTTCAAGTGGGAATGTGGAAAACAATTAGTGAAAATTAAGAAACTAAGAGGCCGTCTTTTATGCTGGAAAAATGAGAGGTAGACTTGAGAGAGAAGTCAGGGACTTCTAGTGCCTTAAATATTGCTTTTGAAAAGTGATATATGTGTGAGAAGTGATGAGATCGCTTTAAAATAATAAAGAGAATTAAGGGTCTTTCTGTTTCACCTACACATTAGGATAAAGAATTTCCAAATCTAAAGTTGACTAAAAATTTAAGGGTGTAGTATAACATTTCTCTCATGATGATGATCCTGACAAGCATGCCACATCCTAGTGTATTGATGATAATATTGATGATGATAATGATATTGCAGGTAATATAGATGAGATTCTTATTAGAATTTGTCCCACATCATTTTATGGGAGTGGCAGATAACTAGAATATAAGCAGCCAAATAACTCCATTAGTATGAGGTCTTTTGGGAGGTGCCCAAAAACAAATCCGTGCAGGCTCGGCCCAGAGTGGAAAATATCATACTAATGTGGAGTTAGGCGTGCTCAGTAAAAGCCCAACAAGTGGTATTAGAGCTTGAGGTTGTAACGGTCCAAACAATCTCAGACGGAATCCCAGATAGGCCTAGGGAAAGGCAGATGGGCTAACCCCATATGGGCTTAAGGAAAAGGCAGGTGGATCTTCCAGTATGGGCCAAGGGGGAGGCAGAAAGCTAAAAGAATTCCAGTATGGGTCAAGGGGGATCCAGATCACACAATCAGCAGGAAAAATCGATAGGTGCTGGGCTCGATATTTGAAGGGTGAGATTGTCAGGAGTTATCCCACATCATTTGTGGGAGGGGCACATGACTAGAATATAAGCAGCCAGATAACTGCATTAGTATGAGGCCTTTTGGGAGGTGCACAAAAAACAAATCCGTGCGGGCTCGGCCTAGAGCGGACAATACCATATTAATGTGGAGTTAGGCCTTCTCAGCAAAAGCCCAACAATTCAAAAATCTATGATCAAAGCCTCTAAAGCTTATTTATTTTGATTCTCTCATCTTGCCTTGATGTTGAATTGAAGATATTAAGACAACATGAATGTACCAATTCTTGGAGATTATGGAGAAAAAATATCTCTTATCAAGTTGCACATGTTCATGTTGTTGCTCTTAAAGCTACTACCAATATGCCATAAGTGGGATACTATAATGTCAGTGTTACAAGCAACGTTACATTAGTTAAAAAATTGTTATTCTATTGTAACTGCTCTCAATTAGTGTTACAATAGCGATAAAGCTAATGTTGAAGAAAACTGTAACACCAATACCGTGTATCACATTAGTTACTTTTTAATTTTAAAAATATTGAAATGAATATATTATCATAAAAATTGTATTACAATTATATTTTGTATTATTAATTAATCATGCATGAAATGTATAATATAATACATAGATATTATAAAAATCATCATTCAAATTTTTCTATCGGTGTTCCTCAATATAGTATTTATGATAAATTATCTAACAATATCATTCATTAATTTAATATGACCAAACACATCAAAATTGTGTCCCACAAAAAGTTTATGTTCATGTTCGTCGTAATTTCTCATTATTATTCGCACAACTTCTAAATATATTTATCAATAACTTCTCGTTGCCATCAATCAAATAATTCATTATTGTGATAAAAAAAGTAATGAACTCAAGTTTTAGTGTAACTAATTATTAGTAACATCTAATATCAATTAATTTTAAATTTATAAAATCATAAAATACTAGTATTGTACTATTATGTATAATATACATCAGTTCACAAAAATATTTATAATATTAGAGTACCATTAATTCAAATCATACATAATTCGTAAAACATTCTAGCATATGCTTAAGTTTAACATCTTTGTTAGAGCTTGAATAAAGTGATGACTTCAAGCCCCTTAATAACTTTCTCGAAGTCTTTACCGCTCAAGACTTTTCTTCTTTTTTTGATCCTCTGATCTGCGGACATTCAAATCCATGCTCGTTAAACACCTTGCTAAATATATTTAACTCAAACTCAATAGTCCGTATGTCCCGATTCAGTTTTTCCTTCCAGCCTGCAAGTTGTGAGTTCCCCTTCCGATTCTCCAATTGCGTATGTGAAACAATAACCACAGCATTTCCTGGAAAATTTCGAGGTTTAATCTTGAAAGATGCATATGCCGCAGGATAGCCCATCCTAGGAACAGTGTGTGACTGATGTGATTTGATGATAACATCACATCTCAGGATTCTTAGCTGGATATCAGCTTCATCTACTCCTTGTATCGCCAGATATGGGTTCTGCATTGTCTATAATTTAGCGGAGACATGTATGAGATTATCCATGAATGAAAATGGAGATGTTTTTTTTAAGACATTGACATGTTGAAACTAATACATATTCCTTATTTATATGAAATTTAGGGGTATAATAAATTGGAATTGACAGGATATGCTAGATTACAAAGATTCAATTTGGATTTTTGACTTTGACTTAATTTAGTAAAATCCATGGATGTCATGGAAATTAAAACGTCTTTTAGAATATTAAGATATTATGATATATTGGGTCAAAAAAGAAAGATCTTAATATTTGACTAAAATTCTATATTATCCTTTAAACGTATTAAACATGTATGAAACTAATACATAATTGTCTATTTATATGAAATTTAGGGGTATAATAAAATTGAGATTGTGAGCATATATGTTTCAAAGATCGATTTTGATTTTGAATTTATTCAATGAAATCCATGGATGTTTAAAAATTAAAATGTCTTCTAAGATAGTAAGATATTAGAAGATATTAGGATATATTTAGTCAAAAAAGAAATATGGTGGGATTTGACTAAGATTGTAAGATACTATCTTAGGAGATATTTAGTCACAAAAGAAAGATATCCTCGATTAAAACGTCTTCTAAGATTAAAACGTCTTATAAGATTCTAACATATTAGGATATATTTATTGAGAGATATTCATATTTCAATGAGAACACTTAATAATAAATAATAAAATTTAATTCCACCCAGTCATACATATCTATGTATATTAATCCAATATATGATTTATATTCATTTTCCACAACTCTTTAATTCTATCCAAATTTTTATAAACCACAATCATCTCTTTTCTACTTGAACAACGATTGCCCACAACCATCCACTACCACATACAACCATGAACTTAGCCACCAATATCATTACGTAGATAATAAATTTATTTTAAAAAATAACTACATTCAAAGTTCAAATCATTGGATGACCACTTTTTCCATCCATTTTCTTTCCACTCATATCATATGCCAACACCAAAAACTATATGTAAACCACCTGATTTAAGAAAATTATCACAATCATACACACTTACTAAAATCAAACTGTCACATAAAAATCACAAAACTAGATAGAACTTGAAAGTAAATAATGTGTGCATAAAAGAAACCAAAGACATAAAAGCAACTTCAAAGAAATAAATAATTTATCGATGAACATGCAGTGCTGAATAACATAACATAATATATCTAAAAAATTGGTCATGCAATATTAAATTCGAATTTCCTATTTATTTAATTAATTAAGTTACACTTAATTAATAACAAATAATTCGAATTACTTACATTTTATTTAAGTCCGAATTTAAATTAAATAATCCTTCAATCATTCTTTGTGCGACCCTTTAGGTTATTGTTACGTTGACAACAATTTTAAATCTAATTTCAAATCATAAACAATGAGCGGCATCTAGTAATACATCATTGTTACCCAAGTATTAATAATTAAATCAGTGATCAATTAAATCTTTCGTGAATAATGTACAATGTAATATAATCCCTTTAGCCTTATATTATAGATCAAACTCGAGGCATGCATTGTGTCATCCTCCGTTAACGTTTAATCATTCTTTCCTTGATCAATGAGTAAACTATTAAACAAATCAGTATTTGAGCACGACCATGCATTTTATAGTCTTACTCAATCAAGAGGCCAATAATATCACTTCTTTAATACATGAGGGCTAAATCCGATCTAGATCATTCATATTTCTCATACGATTCATAATGTACTCAATCTCTACTTTTATTATTATCCGGTCAAGGATAACTTTCAATAGTATCAAAGTATATTAATTCTCGTATAGAAATATAATGATTTCAAGTCAAAAGACCAATACATCATTATCACTGTGAGATTAACTTATGACACTATAAACATGTAGTATCTCACAACGGGTCAATCCAGCACCATATATAATATGTGTACTAAAATTAATAATAATGATATTACAAAGGAAAAATGGGTAATTTTATATCTATATCTTATATTCTTATACTTTATATCATTAAGATTAATAATTATGGGTAGGTGGTTCTGTGCACGAGTAAAACGCCAGTGAAAATAATACTACTTGTTTATATCTATGTCATTAGGTATGTTTTACTAGTGTATAATATTAATACTCATGTGCAATATTTTTTTACATTATAGTAACAAAATATTTTGTTAAAATTAAACAAATAGAGAAGGCTTACCGTCAAAAGGTATCTCACAAAATTAAGGTGGATAAACAAATTATGAATGAGGTTAGTTTTTTTTCCAAACCTATGTATCTTTTATACAGAGAATTTTTAAAGTATGTTCTCAACTATATTTTTTAGTTTTCCTAATAATAAATATTAAAAGTATTATCTCATTATAACTAGGCAAGTTTACATACATGATTTAATGACAAACAACAATATATCACCTCCACCTGACGGTAAAATACATATTAAAACTTGATCACTTATGAACAATTGGCTGGGTTAGTGTATTACTAACCAGAGCAACTGTTGGTTAAGTCACTTTTGGTTTTCAAAATTCTCATGATATATATAGGGCTATTCTAATAGAAACCATTTTAGAATAGAAACTAGAAACCAAATAATTTTCTTAAAAAATTACTTCGAAACATAACACAAATGGTATGTAAATCGATCATTGGAGAGATGAAGAAAAATACAATGAAGTAGAATTTAAAAAAAAAACTTACCGGTTGATAGGAAAAATCAAATTAAAAACGGAGGGAAAAAGTTGAGATTAGGTGTGGCAGGGTGTAGATTAGTTGGGTGTTGTGCTTTTATAGGGACATAGATTATATTGATCTAATGGCTTAGATTAGTTTCTAGTTTCTATTTTAATTTTGGTTTCCATTTGATCATTTAGAAACTAGAAAAAAAATAATTTTTTTTTAAAACTAATTTGAAATATAACACATATGGTATGCAAATCGATCGTTGAGATATATAGAAAAATATAGTGAAATCGGATTTTAAAAAAAAACTTACGGTTTGACGGGAAAATCAAATTAAAAATGGAGGGGAAAAGTTGAAATAGGGTGTGGGAGGGTGCAGAGTAGTTGGGTGGGGTGATTTAGGGGGGACCATTAGATTAGATAGATCTAATGGCTTAGATTAGTTTCTAGTTTCTATTTTAATTTTAGTTTGTATTTCATCATTTCCCTATATAGATATATATCACCGTAAACTAAAGATTACAATTGCTTAATTGATGGAATCTATTCTTTATAGTGAGCATGAACACAAGGAGGAGAAACGGCAGAGGGACATCCTCGCAAACCGTGAAGCTGGAGGAATGTTTATCAAATCTCTGGAAAAAAGTTGTCAAGGGAAGGCTCTTCTAATAGCATCTCCTATATTTGAGAATAATCGGTTGCAAGAGGAAAACAAGAACATTAAAAGTACCATGTGTTGGTTTTTAATTTAAACTAACTATTTTTTTATGCAGTCCAGAATATCAGTTGATTGATTTAGTTAGAGTATTAGTTGGATTATTTTTAGGATCGTAATTTAATAACAATAGTAGTGGAGATTGTTCATAAGAGTATGTGTAGTAATTTCCTAGTTTTTAACCACTTTGTGGAGCTATTGCCGTTACATATGTATTGCTTGAAGTCATTGAAGAATAGAGCTTTTGGGTAAATGTACTTATGTTCTCTATTTTTTTTTCAAAATAGCTTATGCATATATTTTTATATATAGTTACCTATTTAAACGTTTCTAATATTTGGTATCAGAGCTCTTGGTGATCTATATTTACAAAGTACATGTTTAACGAGACCATGATGGATTTGAGAAGAGCAAGGGAGGAATGATGGGCTTGAGTTATTCGATGTTAACCAAAACTAATTACACAACATGGGCCTTGAAGATAAGACTATTTATGCAGGCTCACACAGTTTGGGGGGCTATCAAACCAAACAATCCAAAAGGCGGGGCAGAAGAAAGGACAAATAAATGCTCTTGCCATGATTTATTAGGGGATACCTGAGAGGAAGAAAGATAAGGATGCCTGGGAAGTGATTAAGACTTTATGTCAAGGTGCTGAAAATCTTAAGGTTCAAATGCTTAAGACAATATTTGGGTCGTTGAGTATGAAAGATATAAAACAGATAGATCCCTTTTGGTCGCGACCGTATTGAAAGAAGAAGAAGAAGTTGGGAGAGGGGCATCAGATGAAGCAGCCTTTTTCGGGTCTGGCTCGACCGTCTTTCCCTATTTGTGGCCTCGATGCCTTTCAGCCGTGGAGAAGGCCCTGAGCCCTTGAGATGCTCAGAAAGAGTAGTCATGCGAGCTGGAGGGAGGACCTGAGAATGAGTCCCTGTGGTCACAGCCGTGGGCTGAACTTGGCCCGAGGTCGCAGCTTGCTCAGCCTTTTCCATGAAGGGAATATGGGAGATGGCCTCTTCTGAAAAGAAGACAATATAGTGATACATTAGTCACAGTGGAGAGAAGAAACGCAAGTAGATAATAAATATAAGAAATTAAAATGCAATGTAAAGTGAGATGCGTACAGGAAATGTAAAATATGCGAGCACACGGGCTCGCACGTACGGGCCCGATGTTCTTACCCTTTCTAGATCTTTTCTTTGGCTTCTTCTTTTGGGGAGTCAACCTCACTCCTTCTTTCAAAAACCCACACGCGACCAGGTTTGAGGTCGGTATGAGTTTTCTGGTATCCCTGTCCGCCTTAGGGGGTCCCAGAAGGCTATCCGCATTTATTATTTCCTGTCCAGCAAGGACAGTGCGAGGTGGGGTGGCTGGAGATGAGTAAAAAATATTTTTTGTTTATTTTTTCTATCGTTGAGTATGAAAGATATGAAACAAGAAGTACATATGGTGCAAATGGAAGATGATGAACCTACACTTTTACTGGCGAAATATGAACAAGAATATAACAATGTGTTTTTATTAATAAGACGGATGTCGTACCAAAGTTGATGACTGATGGGAAGGAAACAATAGTGGAATAAAATTTGTGGTATCTTGACAACGACAATAGTAACCATATGAGAGGTGAAAAGACTAAAAATTTAAGGAACTCGATGAGGGAATTAAATATCGACGAGGGAAAGAGTTCCATAGTCTTCAAGTACAAGAACGGGAAAGAACGCGTACTATAATAAGTTTAGGACAACTATTAGAAGAAGGAAACAAAGTGGTGTCGAATGGGAATTACTTGTGGGTTTTTGAAAAAAGTGGGAGAATATATATGAAGGTTAAGAGATCTCACAACAGATTGTATAGAGTTATTATTAAAAATGTTAAACCTGATTTTATGCTTTCAAAATCTCAAGAAACATCACGTATGTGGCATGCTTCCTAGGACGTATGAATTACTAGTCAATGATATTAACATTTATGGATGGAATGGTGTATGGTCTACCAAATGTGAGTCAGTCCAAGAAAACATGTACTGAGTATCTCATATTAAAACAAACCAGGAGCTTTTTTATCAAAGACACTCTACAGTGCTACTCATATTTTACAGTTAGTTTATGGTGATCTAGGTGGACCAGTGACACCACCGACCCTAGTGGGCAAAAAATAAAAAATGAAGATAAGGCATTCACTGCGTTCAAGAAGTTTTATGTTCTTATGGAGCATAGGTTAGACATGATAATAAGGATTTTTAGAATTTACCAAGATGGTGAGTTCGTGTCCAAGGATTTTACTGTGTATTATGAGAAATCTGGAATATAATGACACCTAACTACACAAAACACACCCCAATAAAATGGCATTTTCGTAGAGAGTAGAAATAGGACTCTGTCAAGATGACTAAAAGTTATTTAAAGGAGATGAATCGATCATCAATGCTATGGGGAAAGGCTATGAGGCATGCTCTATTTACGTCTTGAATCGGCTCCCAACTCGAGCTCTTACAAGAAAGACTCCATACAATGCTTAGACGGGTAAGAAACCAAACTTTGGACATTTTTTCTACAATTGAAACGTACATAACATTTGAATGCTCATATGTTCCAGTAAGCAATCAAGTTCATGTTATCAGGGATGTCATTTTTTGACGAAGGAAAAAGTTGGCCATGGTCACAACAGAAGGAGAAAGAGTCCCGCTGCCTGGAAATTTTTCTACAATTGAGACGTACATAATAGAAGTGGGACGTACGAGCACTGCAGATGAATATACTGGTGACAAAGGGGAGCAAGTGATACAATTCTAATGCATACACATTCTGATAACTCAAATGCTGAGAATTATGATGATAACGGTGAACCAAAATATTTCAGATTGCTAAATGATATTTGAAGAGATAAAGATTCATGAATAATTAATTCTCATTGGAACATATGAGCATTCAAATTATGGGTAAACAATTAAGGAACACGACCGGAAATATGCCATAAAAAGTGAGTTCAATTCGATTGAGAAAACCGACACTTGGAAGTTAAACGAATTGCCAAGGGGCATAAAGTGATTGGTTTGAAGTGGGTTTTTAAGCTTAAGAAGGATGCCAATGGTAATATAGTTAAGTACAAAGCGTGATTCGTAGCAAAAGGATATGCTCAAGAGCACAAGGTAGACTACGATGAGATTTTTGCACTAGTGAGACGGTTGGAAACTATTCGTTTGATGTTGACCGTGTCAACCAAAAATAACTGGCAAGTTCATCATTTAGACGTGAAAACGGCGTTCCACATCAGAGAAATTAATGATTACTGAGGAGGTGTGCGACTCAGCCAAAGGGATATGTAAAGTAGGTCAAGAACATTTAGTTTATAAGTTGATTAAGGTAATTTCACAGCTTACTAAAATCTTTTTTTATCAAAACTAAAAATATAAACAAAAAATGCTTATTTTTATGAAATATTAAAATTTTACATTAATAAAAAAATATTTATTTTGCTACTTTAACTTGAAAGTTAATATACTATAGTACATATCAATTATACACCAAACTCATATATAGCATACATTCATAAAATTTCAAATTTATGTGACTATTTCAAACAAGTATGTCTCTCCATTTTTAAGAATTAAAACTGAAATGTACTCTCTTTGTCCACACCCAATTGCTAACGTCGTCCCACCAATTTTTAACATGTATGTAAGAGTAGTTTTTGAAAAATTAAAGTGTAAATGTAGTCAGCATCCCACCCAATTATTAATGAATTTGTGGGAGAGTGTTGGGAAAATATTTTAAGATGAATGTAAAGTATAATTATATTATTTTAAAAGAAAAATTATAAATAAAAGTTGAATATATAAATATTTATTCAAAAAAATAAAAATAAATTATAGAGATATATTTTATATTTATGTTCAAGTTTGTGTCAAACACAATATCACAAATATTAACAATTGAATGGGTGAGGGGTTGGTGGGTGGGGCATTTAGAGAGTAAATATTTTTGACACAATTAAATATTAGGGGCCTCTTATGCAATATGAAATTCGTTTAGCAAGAAAAGATAAATGCATTACTACCCAATATTAAGTTACATAATTTTTAAATATTTTAAATTACTCAAATAAAGACAAAAAGAAGTTGTTGATGGTAACCTCTTTCTCTCTATCTTTAATCATAATGACAAAATTGAATGCTTCTGCATGTAAATTTAAAAGTTTATGCAGATAGTGTCACCATAATTTGACTTATTATGGTTTTAAAATTTGACTTATTATGGTTTTATTAAAGAAATATATTTTTTTAAGTATTTAGAAGGCTAAAACATTCCATTGCTGCAGAGGTGAGTATAGGCTCGAAGCAGATTGTTTGAAAGAGGTGTATAGCTTTTAAAATCGTGTAGCTAGTTTTGTGGTTGTGAAATTATTCTATTTTTATATTTAATCTTAAGATTTTATTTTAGTGCTTCTATAATTCTTTTATTGTTGTATTGAATTCTATGTTTTGTGATTTATATATGTGCATCTTAATTCTTATCGATCATATTGATGGTAACCTCTTTATCTCTATCTTTGATTTATATATGTTTTGTAATAGTTTTGATCTGCTTACAAAGATTGTTGAGAAGGCTCTACAGGTTAGATCCATTAATCTACCTCTTTTGTCAATGTACCTTTTGAAAGAAATGATACTTTTCATAGACCTTTTGTTTTTTGCGAAATTGTTAGGATCTATATGATTTAACAAATTCAAAGAAGATTAGGTGAGGAATATGCAGCATGTGGTTGAGAAGTTCCTAACTTATGCAACAAGTTAGGGAGCATAAAACGACTATAGTGGTAGAGCATAAATAAGTGATTATCAGTCTCATTTACTGCATAAAACAATGATAATTTCATTACTTAGGAAGATATGTTAATCAAGCAGGAAATATAATCATCAACTGCATCATGAAACTTCACTTTATTTTACAACAACCAACTGAATCCAAATTACGACCCCTTTAATTTTCTTATAATAAAGTTTCCATTTGTTTTATAGGCTCAGCACTCTCTTCATGAAACTGTCTTTTATTATTGCTAAACTGATCTAACTGATTCTGCATAGCGAACAAGATCCAAAAGAGATGAAAAGAGAGAAAAGAAAAATCGCATCTCGTGAATACAGAAAAAGAAAAAAGTATGCCTAATACATGTTCTACTTTATGTTTTTAACGTCTACTACTATAAGATTCATAACCATATTTTATACCAGAACCATGTCGAGGAACTTAAAGAACGTTGTCATTCTCTTAATCTTGAAAACAAGTGTCTTACAATAGAGAATCAGCAACTAAAAGAAAAGCTCAACAAAATTGAAACTGATTTGGCTCTTGTCAAGGTATTTCTTTAGTTTGTTTATCTTCCTTCAGGTCACTTGCTTTCACTTGCTTACATATAATATTTAGGCCGTCTAAGAAAACTAACCATTATTGTTGTAGGAGGTGTAGAATTTTAACTGATTATTTATACATAAGTATATATCTGTATTCTTCTCACTAGTAAAACACAAATCACACACCCAGATTTGTACACCAAAAGATATACTTTTCTTTAATCAATGATACAATATATATAGAAAGGAACTAAGGTACTGGTAGCTATGGTAGCTATAAATCAGGAAAACTAGTAATGGGCCTAAGAACTCCTACTAATCCCCTGCCACTTATTATGAGTCCTACCATTTCTCCACTAACAGCATGACTAAGTCATCAACTGAACAAATCAAATAAGAAAACATTATTAATTTACTACAAATACAAATAAGTTTAAGATTATTTTTCAACAATCTCCCCTGTAATCTTAAACTTAGCTGAACATAATTTATGAAGCACTTCTCTTCATTTTGTGATGCACTTCTCACCACCATCTCTTCATTTTGTGATGCACTTCTCACCACTATCAAGTTTGATGCACTTCTCAACAAAAACAATTTTTTTTGTTGATGCACTTCTCATCAACATCATTTTTGTTTGCTGGAGCACTTCTCTCCTGGTGCACATAATCACCCACATATCTAAAACAAAATTTCTTTCACAACCACTTGTGCCATGATATCTTTCTCATTATTTTTACTGCTCAATTTTCTCCTTAATTTTTTATCATGCTTCTCTTTCTTCTTCCCATGCTTCTCTCTCGTAGACTTTTTTCTTGATACCTCATTAAATATAAATTGAGAAATTTTTTGATGCCATTAAATATGATAAATAAATACTTAACATAAATATATAGGTGTATATTTTAAAATATCTCACAAAGCCCTAGATCATGAGGCTCGCATACAAGTGTAGAATTTTAACTGATTATTTATACATAAGTATATATGTGTATACTTTTCACTAGTAAAACACAAATCACACACACATGTTTGCACACCAAAAGATCTACTTTTCTTTAATCCATGATACAATATATATAGAAAGGAACTAAGGTACTGGTAGTTATAAATCAGGAAAACTTGTAATGAGCCTAACAACTCCTACTAATCCCCCGCCACTTATTATGAGTCCTACAATTTCTCCACTAACCGCATGACTAAGTCATCAACTGAACAAATCAAATAAGAAAACATTATTAATTTACTACAAATAAAAATAAGTTTAAGATTATTTTTCAACAGGAGGACCATCATTACAATTCTAAAAATTTGAGATGAAAATGTTATTAACTTGTTACATGGTCTAGATCATGATGACTAGAGATAATGTAATGATAACTATATATATATATATATATAGTATCACATTTGATTTTGTAAATGAGAAGATGACCTTTTATTAGTTGTTGTGGCACGTGGAGCTTGCCTCAAGCCATATAACGCCTTCAATAATTTATAAACCTTCTTCTCCTGACCTTTAATCTCAAAACCATCCGGTTGAAGCACATAAACCTCTTCCTGAATTTCACCGTTCAAGAAGGCTGACTTCACATCCAAGTGATGCACTTCCCATCCGTTTTTAGCTGATAAAGCTAGTAAGAGGCGAACAGTCTCTAATCGAGTAACTGGAGCAAATGCTTCCTCAAAATCAACGCCCTGTTTTTGAACGTATCCCTTTGCAACGAGTCTCGCTTTGTGCTTTACTATAGTTCCGTTTGTGTCTTTCTTGAGTTTGAAGACCGATTTCAGTCCGATTGCCTTGTGACCTGGTGGTAATTCAGTTTGCTGCCATGTTTTATTCCTCTCAATAGCTTCAAGTTCACTTTCCATCGCTTGTCTCCATTCTTTTTCCCGTACCGCCTGTTCATACGAGCTGGGTTCTTCAATACTTAGTAACAGGAGATCATCATCAAGTTCGATTTCTTCGGTGACATTATAGATATCACTTAGAAGTCTGAACTGCCTTGGCTCACTACTGGTTGTAGATGACGTAGCTGAGACAGAATCAGAATCCTCTACAGATATTTCAGAATCTTGTATCTGCACAGGAGAGGTCGTTGTATGCACAGAGCCAGGAGACTCAGACTGATTCTCTGTATTTTCTGCGTCTTCAATAGTCTGATCAATGTATGAAAATGACTCAGACACAGGGAACGTAACCTCACTACCAGTTCGCTGCTCCCATGACCAGAACTTATCTTCTTGAAAAACCACATCACGACTGACGTGCACTGTGCTCCGAATTGGATCATATAGTCGATGGGCTTTGGTTCCCGGCTCCTTTCCCAGATAAACAACACGTTTACTACGGTCGTCTAGTTTTTGTGTGTGCACATATGGAACTTTCTTGTAAGCAATGCATCTGAACAACTTGATGTGCTCAAGGTTTGGCTTGTCCCCAGTCCAAGCTTCATATGGAGTTCGTCCTTGCAACACTCGAGTTGGCAAACGATTAAGTACATATATTGAATGCCTCACCGCTTCTCCCCACATAAAAGATGGCAATTATGAAGATCTGAGAAAGCTACGAGTCATTGCAGCAACCGTCCGGTTTCTCCGTTCCACAACCCCGTTTTGCTGTGGAGTGAAAGGTGCAGTGTAGTGTCTCTGTATGCCAACATCTTTCAACATCTCCATGAACTTGGTACACCCACATCTTTCGACTATAATCATCCACCAATAAAAAGAAATACCTATTTCCTGCGGGTGTTGGGGGAGAAATTGGTCTGCAAATATCTCCATGAACTAGCTCCAATGCTTGCTTTGCATTGAACATGGCCTGAGAAGGGAAAGGTTTTCTCGTTTGTTTGGACATTAGACAACCCTCACACCTTTGCTTTGGCTGCACCAGTTTGGGGAGACCATAGACCATCTCTTCCTTTGCCATCGATTCCAAAGCTTGGAAATTGACATGTCCTAGACGGGCATGCCACATCCATCTCTCCTCTTCAGCCCTGCTCAACAAACATAAAGAAGTACTCTCTTCTAGACTTATTTTGTAAAGCCTATTCTCAGATCTTTTAACCTTCATTAACAATCTCTCTTGTTCATCATAAATCCACAAGTAATCACCATTTAGTATCACCTTATTTCCATCTTCTGCTAATTGTCCAAGGCTTATAATATTATTGCACAAATTAGGAATATAGTATACCTCTTTGAATAGACGATCTTCACCATTTTTGCATTTGAATGAGACCGTCCCTTTGCCTTTGATGCTTACAGTAGACCCATCTCCGAACCGTACTTGTCCAGTCACCCTTTCATCCAAATCTTTAAACTTTCCCCGTTGGCCAGTCATATGATTGCTGGCCCCATTGTCCAAGTACCACACCTGAGATTCCAACTTGCCTTCAGCATTTGACCGTAGTTTAGGAGTCATGTTTTCTTCGTTCAGTAATACCACATCATCAGTTTTCCCCCCAAGCTCAACAAGTAGAAGCGTGGGTTCATCTTCTTGGGTCTGGGTGAGGTTCACCGTCTTCTGCACATCCTTTTCTTTACGTATCTTGCGGCATTCTGCAGCGAAATGTCCATAACCATTGCAGGCAAAACATTATATTCTGCTCCTATCGCGTCCTCCGTGACCTCCATCTCTGCCACGATATCCTCTGTTTCCTCGAGTCCCTTCCTTGCCGGCTCTCTTCAACCATTCTTCTCGAGTAAGTAACAGTTGTCCCTCGGCGTTTTCCTTCTTTCTCCACTCTTCCTCTGTGAGTAGAAGCTTTCCATGGTTTGTTTCACTTTGTCCAGGCAGCCTTTCTTCGTGGGCCTTGAGTGAGCCAATCACTTCCTCCACCGACATCTCCTCTAAATTACCAAATTGCTCGATGGCAGACGCAATTTGCAAAAACTTAGAGGGAACAGCCCTGAGGAGTTTCTTCACCACATAGGATTCTTCAATTTTTTCACCCAATGCTCGGATATTAGTGACCAAACCATTCAGCTTCATGTAAAACTCGTCGAGTTGGTCTGCATCCGTCATGTTCAATGCTTCAAACTCCCCTTTCAACGTCTGAGCTCTTGCCTTCTTTACCTTCTCCGCACCCAAACACATTGTTTTGATCGCGTTCCATGCCTCCTTTGCGTTCTTCTTCTCTGCGAGTGACAACAAAAATTCTTCAGGGATTCCTTGATAAATGACAGCTAATGCTCGTTTATCAATCTTGTCTTCAACGACTGTTTTGTTGTCCTTCGGTTCGATGGCCTCCCACACCCCATGTGCTTGCATAAACACTTTCATCTTCATTGCCCACGTCGTGTAGTTTGTCTTTGTGAGTAGTGGATAGCTTAAACCGATCGTACTGTCTTTGATTTTGCTGGATTCCGCCATAGTTATTCAGATGTGTCTGGTCGTTTGCGTTGCTCTGATACCACGTGATAGATAATATAAGGTAAAGACAGATATATATAGATATAGTACTGCAAGTGTTTGCTTAAACGAAGAAAAGAAATTGAATTGCATTAAAAAAATAGAACTGAAGATTACAATACTTTAAATAAGGAAACAACCTCAACGGGCTTCCAAGAAAATAGCAACCACTCCTAACACCAAGTCACTACTGAACCAACGATTTATTCCATACTCCAACGTTCCTAGACCAAGTCTTACAATAAAATAAAACAAAACATAAATTTACTTAATTTATTTTAACACATGTTTAGACTAAGTCCAACAGATAACCCCAAGCCCAGTTACCAACCCCTAATAAAGAAGTTACTAATATAACTACTTTAAGCTTATCGCACTCCTTGTACATTAAAAACTAATTTTATTATAATGTAAATCCGATTATCCAAACTCAAAAATTATAACATACAAAGTTTAAACAAAACATATTACAAAGTTGCTAATATCTTAGCTTCTCCAATATACCATCTACACCTCTGTATCATTAACTTGTGGTTGGCTAATACATAGTAAATTACAAGCAAGTAAACACTCACTCTCTTAATAATCAACTGTAGACTTGGGAAGCTCCATACTAAAAACCGACCTGACAACAAGTCCTAGTGTCAATTTCTTGTATTTTAATTTTCATTCCAAATGTGCAAAATGTTTGTTTAAGTATGCTAATAAATGGATATTCTTCAAGCTGTGTGTAAAAAATTGAAAGTTCAATTTTTAGGTTTTCTATGTATAAGTTGCATAATGTAACGATGTTTTGATTAGTTTTACTAGTTTAATGATACTCACAGTCATAATTTTTTTTATTTAACAATGTTACTATTTAAGTTGTAGCAAGTCATTGTTTTTGCTTTAACCTGGATTTTCAAAATCCCCTTTGATCAGTTATTTACATGTTTGGAAATTAAACAGATGGAGAAGGGTAAAGCTGTCGTGGAGGAACAAATGGACATGAAAGTAAGCCTTTTCTTGCAAGTATGTACATATATATAATGATAATATGCAGTACTCTTGTAAAGCATACAGTTATAATTGACAATTATTTACTAACTTTATGCTTGAACTAATTACTAGTAACAATCTTAGTGTAAATTTGGTACATGTATGTTATTTAAGTTCTGGCAGATATGGTATCACTCCGGATTCATAAATTACTAATTCTGGCAAATATAACATCACTCCATGTTTTCAAATTACTAATTTTATGCTTCAATTATTAGTTATCTAAATTACGGCAACTATGATATCACTCAAGATTTTCTCTCCTTTTTTTCTCTCTTTTCTACCTATATATTAATTGATATGTATATCTCTTCCAATTACTTTTTTAAATATTAAAAGAAAAACAAAACAATGCTCTATCATATGAAGTTGTAGAGTTACAACCTTAAAGTTGAACATGTATTGTAATGTCAGGAGGGTGCTCGTTCTCTCCTCGGATACCCAAAGGTTTGTTACCCTTAGGCCTTCATATGATTCCAAATTTCAAGGGAATATCCAAATTAGTTATGTCATTCTTTTTTATAATTAGTGTTGCAAATTAATTGTAGGCCTAAAAAGAAATGACAATAGCAGAAGTGCTATTTTTTTTGCTAAATTAAGAGATGTATTAGAAAAGAGAATATACAAGGGAGATCTCCCATGCTCTATAACCAATTAAAGCAAAACTATAAGCTGATTACATCAAAATAAGATGAGGTCTATTATATACTACTTTAGAGAACCAAGTTGAGCTGTTAAGCCTGGTTTAACATCAACTAGAATACAATCTATAGGCTTCATTGGGCCAAAAATTCCTTTGTCATGGGCTCGGGCATTTCTTTCTCGCCATATATATATGCTTTGGGAGAAGTGGTTTGGTGCAATTGAAGTGCACTAGTCCAAGTTTATATTTCTTAAATTTTACTTTTTGAATCCTAGGGTACATCCTCTATATATATTGTACATAATAATAATCTCTTTATTGCAATACAAACATTACAATCCCATTTCTAATTATAATTAAGAACAACCAATACATTTGTAATATTTTATACCTCCATTATTTATTAATTTTGCTCTGTATAAGAATAAAAAGCTTATAAAGATATGAGGGAGATATAGCTTAGCATAATAGGTTAACTGCTTGATTATCTCTAGTATCATTTTAGTTAGCTGATGAGTTTGTAACAGTTTTATATCACAAATTATAAAATTGTTTCATATTTACATCCTTACTTATTCCATTCATCTATACAATTATATCCAACGGTCTGAAATAATTATTATCTTACTAGGCAATACAAATGTTATTACCACAACAGGAAGTCCAGTACCCAATTTCCTGACAAAGCATATTAATATTAGATTTCATTTTGTAACGGATCATGTCATGAAAGTAACAATAAACGACAGACATTTTCGCCAAGTCATTATTAGAAGTCACATTCACAAACCAAATCAATGAACTTGAAATGATAAGTTATAAAAAGTAGTAAGTAGTACAAATACTGATGCACAGGTGAGACAAAGTAGATAAAATACTAACATGGTCAAATCCTATTGCACGTCAAATCCTGATCGAGTAAAATTCTAAAAGTATTGTGTAATCCTTATGACACATCAATAATATATATAAACCATTCAAATTCAGTATTTGTTCTAAAAATAAATACTAATATCTCTTTGATATCACATGATTTTATGAGTTAAGTGAAGAAATTTTAATTATTTTATTTCTAAAGAAACTATTCTAATGCATGTGAGATAATTATGCGGAAACGATTCTAATTCATGTGAGATAATTATGCACACAGTTGCGTATTTCTAGGCGTAGTATACAAGTCTATTGTCTATTGTAGATATACATTAATAAATTAACTATGATTACAAGAAACTAGCACCGCCAATTATTCTCACAAATCACATCAAGTCGCTTGTTTTGTTTGTCTATAGACTGTCTAAAATCATGTTAGTTTTTATAAAACTAATAATATTCCCACATCAGTTTTTATACACAAATATCGTTTCTCCCCTCTCTCGTAAACTTAAACTAGAACTCTAATTCTCAACAATGACAAATACTAGTGTCTCTACATGCCTTTCAAGCTTCTTCAACAAAACCTTACTTTCAACATAATCATGAAATCGGCCCAAACAACTTCAAAGCACATCATGATCACAATGAAATCCATCCTAATTTTCACGTCATTCAATATTTTCTTGAAAAAAGCAACATTGATTTTGCCTTAACTAACCCCACTATTAGATGCTATGCGGATTTGGGACACAAAAAAGTACATAAGAAAAAAGGTAGTATCTTTTTTCACAATGGCAATAGGAGGTATGAAATCACCCCTGAAGTGATTCAAGCAGCTCTATAGCTACCTATTCTAATTGACAAATCTCCTTATATCATTCTACTGAGGTCCTATTTTATTATCTCAGGATATTGATGTACAGTTATGAGTTTTCCAAGATGAGAGAACTGTTCAGAACCAAGCTTAGGAAATGCAGAATTTCTATTTTGACTGTATTATTAGATGCTTTGTCAGCAATGTATTTAACTTTGATACTCTTCTAGTTGTATCTCTGCAAATTGGTTATTCATACCGTTGATGATGAATGGCTACTTATGTTCAAAATTACTAATAATGACATTCAAGATAATGAGAGTAGGGACGAGAAAAATAAATTACATGAAAGGTTGTGATTCTTGTGGAGGTCAAGCATTTTTTCCAAAGAAAACTTTACTCAGTATGTGGCAACAAATCTTGACGCTTCTCTTGTCACTTCTTTCCAACCATGTTCCTGACACAAGAAGCTTATTTTGTAAAATAGAAGAAAATAACGGCATTGAGAATGACTGTTAAGTCAGATTCTGATGAAGATGACACTACAACTCTAAATTCAAAGCTAAATATTAATAAAGTTGCAGATAATGATGCAAGTAAGGAGGTCACTGCATCTGGACTTTTGTCAAAGAGGAAAAGGATATTGCTCAAGGTGCAAATGACTATACATTACTCTCCTACACAGTCTACTTTTATATAGAACATGAATCATCAGGAGCTATTCCTCTAAAGGAGGCCAATACAGATAAAGATGCTTCTATTCCTGATGTTGGTGGAATTCTTGACAAGTCAATATCTAGTCTTGATGCTGGTCAACCTGGTATTGACAATTTGAAAAGGAAGACAAAAGATAAAGTTGTATATTACAGAAAGAAATCAAGATATCAATCTCCACAGAAAGGTTACAACACACAAGAAGTTGAATCTCAAAGGGATTCAACGGGTGCTAATGACCTTATCACATAAGACCCACCTTCTCAAAGTGAAGGTTCACACACTGCTATTGGAAGGACAATTCCATGACACTGCTGAAGGAGGTTCTGAATAAGTGGAATTTGATATTATACCACACACAAAGGATAAAGAAGCTCATCACGATCATAGAGCTGAGTTTGATACTTTATTGAATGATTCAATATTTACGATAACCCAAAAAGAACCCTTAGTTCAAAGGGTTGAAAAAGCTTCAAAGCGTCATGCCCTACAAGAACGATCAAGTCAAAGTCTTGATGAATGCACCACTACGACTCCCGATGATGCTGCATATGCTAACACTTCAATATTTCTTGATCCTAAGGTTGAAATGGTTGCTGCAAAGAAGAATACTATTGTTATTCTTGTAACTCCTCTAATATCCATTCATATGGATTCTTCTGTTGAAGGTACATATCTAATTAGTACTATTATTTTATCTGCTATTATGACTAAAAATAGACCCTTGTGTGAGGATACCCCTATTTATATAACTGTAGACCACTCTTTCTGGCCCTATCTTATTTCTTCATTTGGGAGTGATTTGAGCCTTTAAAGTGGGAGTTTGGGAAAATAATTAGTGAAAAATTAAGAAACTGAGAGATCGTCTTTTATGCTGGAAAAATGAGAGGTAGACTTGAGAGCGAAGTCTGGGACTTTTAGTGCCTTAAATATTGCTATTGAAAAGTGATATATGTGTGAGAAATGATGAGATTGTTTTAAAATAATAAATAGATTTAAGGGTCTTTCTATTTCATCTACACATCAGGATAAGAAAATTGTCAAATCTAAAGTTGACCTAAAACTTAAGGGTGTAGTAGAACAGTTCTCTCATGATGATGATCCTGACATGCATGCCACATCCTAGTGATGTTGCTGATAATAATGGTGATGATAATGATGTTGCAGGTAATATAGATGAGATTCTTATTAGAAGTTGTCCCACATCATTTGTGGGAGGGGCAGATGACTTGAATATAAGCATCCACATAACTCTATTATTATGAGATCTTTTGGGAGGTACCCAAAAACAAATAAGTGCGGGCGCGGCCCAGAGCAGACAACATCATACCAATATGGAGTTAGGCCTGCTCAGCAAAAGCCCAACAAGTGGTATCAGAGCTTCAAGTTGTAACGGTCCATAACAATCTCAGAAGGGCTCCCAAATAGGCCTAGGGAAAGACAGATGGGCTAACCCAATATAGGCTTAAGGAAAAGGCAGGTGGACCTTCCAGTATGGGCCAATGGGGAGGCAGAAAGCCAGAAGACAGGTGTCGGGCCCGATGTGTGAAGGGGGAGATTATTGGGAGTTGTACCATATTGTTTGTGGGAGGGGCAGATGACTAGAATATAAGTAGTTAGATAAATCTATTAGTATGAGCCCTTTTGGGAGGTGCCCAAAACAAATTCGTTCGGGATCGGCCCAGAGCGGACAATATCATACTAATGTGGAGTTAGGCCTACTCAGCAAAAGCCCAACAATTCTAAAATCTATGATCAAAGCCTCTAAAGCTTATATATTTCGATTCTCTCATCTTGCCTTGATGTTGTATTGAAGATATTAAGACAAAATGAATGGAACAATTCATGGAGATTGTCGAGTGAAAATATCTCTTATCAAGTTGTACATGTTCATGCTGATCTGACTCCCAATGCACTTTCAAATCCAGATATGCAAACTATTCTAGATGCTACTACCACTATGCTATAAATGGGCTACTATAATGCAAGTGTTAAAAGCTTAACATTAGTTAACAAATTATTGTTCTATAGTAACACCTCTCAATTAGTGTTACAATAGCGATAAAGCTAATGTTGCAGAAAAATGTAACACCAATACCGTGTATCACATTAGTTACTTTTTAATTTTGAAAAATTGAAATGAATATATTTTCATAAAACTTGTATTAAAATTATATTTTGTATAATTAATTAATCATGCATGAAAAGTATAATATAATACATATATATTATTAATTTATCATTCAAAATTTTCTATTTGTGTTCCTCAATATAGTATTTATGATAAATTATCTAACAATATCATTCATTAATTTTATATGACCAAACACATCAAAAATGTGTCCCACAAAAAGTTTATTTTCCTGTTCGCAATAATTTCTCATTTTTATTTACACAACTTCTAAATATATTTATCACTAACTTCTCGTTGCCATCAATCAAGTAATTCATTTTTTTTGTGATAAAAAGATTAATGAACTCAAGTTTTAGGGAAACTAATTATTACAAATAGTAATATCCAATATCAATTAATTTCATATTTATAAAATTATAAAATAATAGTATTGTACTATTATGTATAATATACATCACATTCACAAAAATATTTATAATATTAGAGTACCATTTATTCAAATCATACATAATAAGTAAAACTTTCTAACATATGCTTAAGTTTATCATTTTTGGTAGAGCTTGAATGAAGTGATGACTTCAAGCCCCTTAATAAATTTCTCCAACTCTTCACCACTCAAGACTTCTTCTTCTGTGGATGATCCTCTCATCTGCTACATTCAAATCCATGCTCGTTAATCACCTTGCCAAAGCTAACAATATTTTACTCTAAGTTAAGAGTCCGTACATCTCGATCCAGTTTTTCCTGTCGGCCTGCAAGTTGTGAGCTATTCCTCTAAACAAGGCCAATATAGATAGAGATGCCTCTATTCCTGATGTTGGTGGAATTCTTGACAAGTCATCAGCTAAGTCATTATCTAGTCTTGATACTGGTCAAGCCGGTACTGACAATTTGAAAACGAAAACAGAAGATAAAATTGTATATTACAGAAATAAATCAAGGTATCAATCTTCACAGAAAGGTTACAGCACACAAGAAGTTGAATCTCAAAGGGATTCAACAGGCGTTAATGACCTTGTCACAAAAGAACCACCTTCTCAAAGTGAAGGTTCACACACTACTACTGGAAGGACAATTCCCTGCACTGCTCAAGGAGGTTCTGAAAAAATGGAATTTAATATTGTACCGCACACAAAGGATAAAGAAGCTCATCAGGAGCATATAGCTGAGTTCGATGCAATATTGAATGATTCAATATTTGCGATAAGCCAACAAGAACTCTCAGCTTAAAGGGTTATATAAGCTTCATGCCCCACAAGAATGATCAGGTCAAAGTCTTGATGAAGGCACCACTACGACTCCAGATGATGCTGCATATGCTGACACTTCAATATTTCTTGATCTTAAGGTTGAAGTGGTTGATGCAAAGAAGAATGCTAGTGTTATTCTTGTAACTCCTCTAATATCCATTCATATGGATTCTTCTTTTGAAGGTACATATTTAATTAGTACTATTATTTTATATTCTAGTATGGCTAAAAATAGACCCTTGTGTGAGGATACCCTTATTTATATGACTGTAGACCACTCTTTCCGGCCCTCTCTAATTTTTTCATTTGGTAGTGATTTGAGCCTTTCAAGTGGGAATGTGGGAAACAATTAGTGAAAAATTAAGAAACTGAGAGGCCGTCTTTTATGCTGGAAAAATGAGAGGTAGACTTGAGAGAGAAGTCAGGGACATCTAGTGCCTTAAATATTGCTTTTGAAAAGTGATATATGTGTGAGAAGTGATGAGATCGCTTTAAAATAATAAAGAGAATTAAAGGTCTTTCTGTTTCAGCTACATATTAGGATAAAGAATTTCCAAATCTAAAGTTGACTAAAAATTTAAGGGTATAGTATAACATTTCTCTCATGATGATGATCTTGACAAGCATGCCACATCCTAGTGATATTGATGATAATATTGATGATGATAATGATATTGCAGGTAATATAGATGAGATTCTTATTAGAAATTGTCCCACATCATTTATGGGAGTGGCAGATAACTAGAATATAAGCCGCCAAATAACTCCATTAGTATGAGGCCTTTTGGGAGGTGCCCAAAAACAAATCGGTGCAGGCTCGGCCCAGAGTGGAAAATATCATACTAATATGGAGTTAGACCTGCTCAGTAAAAGCCCAACAAGTGGTATTAGAGCTTGAGGTTGTAACGGTCCAAAACAATCTCAGACGGAATCCCAGATAGGCCTAGGGAAAGGCAGATGGGCTAACCCCATATGGGCTCAAGGAAAAGGCAGGTGGAACTTCCAGTATGGGCCAAGGGGGAGGCAGAAAGCTAAAAGAATTCCAGTATGGGTCAAGGGGGATCCAGATCACACAATCAGCAGGAAAAATCGAAAGGTGCTGGGCTCGATATTTGAAGGGTGAGATTGTCAGGAGTTATCCCACATCATTTGTGGGAGGGGCAGATGACTAGAATATAAGCAGCCAGATAACTGCATTAGTATGAGGCCTTTTGGGAGGTGCCCAAAAACAAATCCGTGCGGGCTCGACCTAGAGTGGACAATATCATATTAATGTGGACTTAGGCCTTCTCAGCAAAAGCCCAACAATTCTAAAATCTATGATCAAAGCCTCTAAAGCTTATATATTTCGATTCTCTCATCTTGCCTTGATGTTGAATTGAAGATATTAAGATAACATGAATGTACCAATTCTTGGAGATTATCGACAAAAAATATCTCTTATCAAGTTGCACATGTTCATGTTGTTGCTCTTAAAGCTACTACCAATATGCCATAAGTGGGATACTATAATGTCAGTGTTACAAGCAACGTTACATTAGTTAAAAAATTGTTATTCTATTGTTACCGCTCTCAATTAGTGTTACAATAGCGATAAAGCTAATGTTGAAGAAAACTGTAACACCAATACCGTGTATCACATTAGTTACTTTTTAATTTTAAAAATATTGAAATGAATATATTATCATAAAAATTGTATTACAATTATATTTTATATTATTAATTAATCATGCATGAAATGTATAATATAATACATAGATATTATAAAATCATCATTCAAATTTTTCTATCGGTGTTCCTCAATATAGTATTTATGATAAATTATCTAACAATATCATTCATTAATTTAATATGACCAAACACATCAAAAATGTGTCCCACAAAAAGTGTATGTTCATGTTCGTCGTAATTTCTTATTATTATTCGCACAACTTCTAAATATATTTATCAATAACTTCTCGTTGCCATCAATCAAATAATTCATTATGGTGATAAAAAAGTAATGAACTCAAGTTTTAGTGTAACTAATTATTAGTAACATCTAATATCAATTAATTTTAAATTTATAAAATCATAAAATACTAGTATTGTACTATTATGTATAATATACATCAGTTCACAAAAATATTTATAATATTAGAGTACCATTAATTCAAATCATACATAATTCGTAAAACATTCTAGCATATGCTTAAGTTTAACATCTTTGGTAGAGCTTGAATAAAGTGATGACTTCAAGCCCCTTAATAACTTTCTCGAAGTTTTTACCGCTCAAGACTTTTTCTTCTTTTGTTGATCCTCTGATCTGCGGACATTCAAATCCATGCTCGTTAAACACCTTGCTAAATATATTTAACTCTAACTCAATAGTCCATACGTCCCGATTCAGTTTTTCCTTCCAGCCTGCAAGTTGTGAGTTCCCCTTCCGATTCTCCAATTGCGTATGTGAAACAATAACCACAGCATTTCCTGGAAAATTTCGAGGCTTAATCTTGAAAGATGCATATGCCGCAGGATAGCCCATCCTAGGAACAATGTGTGACTGATGTGATTTGATGATAACATCACATCTCAGGATTCTTAGTTCGATATCAGCTTCATCTACTCCTTGCATCGCCAGATATGGGTTCTGCATTGTCTATAATTTAGCGGAGACATGTATGAGATTTATCCATGAATGAAAATGGAGATGTTTTTTTAAGACATTGACATGTTGAAACTAATACATATGCCTTATTTATATGAAATTTACGGGTATAATAAATTGGAATTGACAGGATATGCTAGATTACAAAGATTCAATTTGGATTTTTGACTTTGACTTAATTTAGTAAAATCCATGGACATCATGGAAATTAAAACGTCTTTTAGAATATTAAGATATTATGATATATTGGGTCAAAAAAGAAAGATCTTAATATTTGACTAAAATTCTATATTATCCTTTAAATGTATTAAACATGTATGAAACTAATACATAATTGTGTATTTATATGAAATTTAGGGGTATAATAAAATTGAGATTGTGAGCATATATGTTTCAAAGATCGATTTTGATTTTGAATTTATTCAATGAAATCCATAAATGTTTAAAAATTAAAATGTCTTCTAAGATAGTAAGATATTAGGAGATATTAGGATATATTTAGTCAAAAAAGAAATATGGTGGGATTTGACTAAGATTGTAAGATACTATCTTAGGAGATATTTAGTCACAAAAGAAAGATATCCTCGATTAAAACGTCTTCTAAGATTAAAAGGTCTTATAAGATTCTAACATATTAGGATATATTTATTGAGAGATATTCATATTTCAATGAGAACACTTAATTAATAAATAATAAAATTTAATTCCAGCCAGTCATACATATCTATGTATATTAATCCAATATATGATTTATATTCATTTTCCACAACTCTTTAATTCTATCCAAATTTTCATAAACCACAATCATCTCTTTTCTACTTGAACAACGATTGCCCACAACCATCCACTACCACATACAACCATGAACTTTAGCCACCAATATCATTACGTAGATAATAAATTTATTTTAAAAAATAACTACATTCAAAGTTCAAATCATTGCATGACCACTTTTTCCATCCATTTCTTTCCACTCAATATCATATGCCAATACCAAAAAGTATATGTAAACCACCTGATTTAAGAATATTATCACAATCATACACACTTACTAAAATCAAACTGTCACAAATTCCAAATATTTAAATATCACAGGAACGACTACTTAGCGACCACTTTTCACCACGTATCCACCATCACAATAACCAGTGGCATCACTAACTACATACCATCACCATATCTAGATAATCAAATATAAGCCGGAATGACCATAAAAATCACAAAACTAGATAGAACTTGAAAGTAAATAATGTGTGCATAAAAGAAACCAAAGACATAAAAGCAACTTCAAAGAAATAAATAATTTATCGATGAAACATGCAGTGCTGAATAACATAACATAATATATCTAAAAAATTGGTCATGCAATATTAAATTCGAATTTCCTATTTATTTAATTAATTAAGTCACACTTAATTAATAACAAATAATTCGAAATACTTACATTTTATTTAAGTCCGAATTTAAATTAAATAATCCTTCAATCATTCTTTGTGCGACCCTTTAGGTTATTGTTACGTTGGCAACAATTTTAAATCTAATTTCAAATCATAAACAATGAGCGGCATCTAGTAATACATCATTGTTACCCAAGTATTAATTATTTAATCAGTGATCAATTAAACCTTTCGTGAATAATGTACAATGTAATATAATCCCTTTAGCCTTATATTATAGATCAAACTCGAGGCATGCATTGTGTCATCCTCCGTTAACGTTCAATCCTTCTTTCCTTGATCAATGAGTAAACTATTAAACAAATCAGTATTTGAGCACGACCATGCATTTTATAGTCTTACTCAATCAAGGGCCAATAATATCACTCCTTTAATACATGAGGGCTAAATCCCATCTAGATCATTCATATTTCTCATACGATTCATAATGTACCCAATCTCTACTTTTATTATTACCCGGTCAAGGATAACTTTCAATAGTATCAAAGTATATTAATTCTCGTATAGAAATATAATGATTTCAAGTCAAAAGACCAATACATCATTATTACTGTGAGATTAACTTATGACACTATAAACATGTAGTATCTCACAACGGGTCAATCCAGCACCATATATAATATGTGTACTAAAATTAATAATAATGATATTACAAAGGAAAAATGGGTAATTTTATATCTATATCTTATATTCTTATACTTTATATCATTAAGGAATTGTGCTATTAACTAGGATAATTGATCCTAATTTATCTCTCACTTATTTTGATCCTAAACTTGCGGGACACTACTATAACCAACTACAATAATCGAGACTTTTTATTCAATAACATAAACTCAAATAAATATGTGTAGATTAAGCCCAAGCCCAACATAACTCCCCTTTAATCAAAACATTCTCCAGCTTTCTGACACCAAGCAACTGACGCATCTTCTCAAACTTGGATATTGTCAATGCCTTCGTTAGGATGTCAGTTCGTTGTTCATTCGTGCGGACATGTCTTATAATTATCAATCCTTGTTCAACACAATCACGGATGAAGTGATAGCGCAAGTCAATATGCTTGCTTCGTCCATAGAAAACTGGATTACGTGCCAAGTCCACAGCTGACCTATTATCAATGTACAATGTGACAGGAGCAACCTTGATGCCCATGATATGACTCAGTACCCGCTGCAACCAAATCGCCTGGCAGGCAGCCGCCGTAGCCGCCATAAACTCAGCCTCACACGAAGATAGTGCAACACACCGTTGTTTTTGTGACACCCAAGTAATTAAATTCTCATCAAGATAGAAAGCCATTCCTTCCGTACTCTTTCGGTCATCCATACTCCCTCCTAAGTCACTATCCGAAAAACCCGAAAGTATATAATTTCCTTGGCCTTTTATGTAGATTAGTCCGTACTGTAGCGTTCCCTTCAGATATCGACAAATCCTTTTAACTGCGTTCATGTGCAGCTGTGTAGGCCTTTCCATAAACCTGCTAACAATCCCTATAGAATAAGCAATATCAGGTCTTGTATTCACTAGGTATCTGAGCCCGCCTATAATGCTTTTAAACTGCGTAGGATTTACAACTTCACCCGAGCTGTCAGCATGTAATTGTATCTTGTGCTCCATAGGATATCTCACACTATTACATTCTGCCATGCCTGCCTATTCGAGCACCTTCTGCGCATAAGTCAACTGCCTGAGTTCAATAAACTCCTTGTCTTGAGTAACTTCCAACCCCAAATAGTAAGACAGCAGCCCTAAGTCAGACATGTCAAATTCACGATTCATTTCCCCCTTGAATTTGGCAATGTGTGACAGAGATGAGCCAGTAACTAATAAGTCTTCGACATAGACACCAACAACTAGAGAATGAGCTCCATCCTTCTGAGTATATACAGCATGCTCATATGGGCATTTAACAAAATCGAGTGTGAGAAGGTACTGGTTGAGACGAGCATACCACGCTCGAGGGGCTTGACGAAGCCCATACAAAGCCTTGGGAAGCCTATAGACTTGATGTTCGGAGCCGTTTTTGACATAGCCTTTGGGTTGTGTTACATAAACCTCCTCTTGTAAAACACCATTCAAGAAAGTAGATTTAATGTCAAGACGGTGAATCTCCCAATCATTTTTAGCTGCCAATGCAAGGAGTAAATGGACTGTTTCAAGTCGAGTAACCGGGGCAAAGCCTTCTTCATAATCGATTCCATGACGTTGAACATATCCTTTAGCCACAAGACGGGCTTTGTGTTTAGTGATAGCTCCATTTTGATCAGTCTTCAACTTGTAAACCCATTTAAGTGCTATAGGTTTATGCCCTTTTGGAAGATCCACTAGTTGCCAAGTATTGTTTTTTTCAATAGAGGCGATTTCATTATCCATTGCTGTCTTCCAGGCATCGTCCTCAACAGCCTGCTCAAAAGAAATGGGTTCATCAATACCCATTAACATAAGTTCATCTTCAGCTAATTCCACCTCAGTCGTGTGGTCATAAATATCTGCAAGTGAGCGGAGCCTTGGGGGCGGTGTTTCTGCAGTTTCATCAGAAGATGTCGTGTCTGGAGTGGTAGGTGTTGTACTGTCAGTTTCTTCTTCGCTAGAATTCTCAGGTTCGGTGGGATCATTTTCCAGGATAAAGTGTGCACCGCTGTTAGGCGCAGATTTAATAGAGTCATCCCAATTCCAGGCTTTCTGTTCGTTGAAAAACACATCTCTGCTGATGTGAATACTGCCAGTTATAGGATCAAACAGTCGAAATATCTTGGTTCCAGCTTCTCTGCCAAAATGAACCATTAGTCGACTTCTATCGTCGAGTTTTTTTGTGTGTACAGCTGGAATCTTGACATAAGCAGTACAACCAAATACTTTGGCATAATGTAAGTTTTGTTTTGTTCCAAACCAGGCTTCATGAGGAGTAAGATTCGACATTGCTCGTGTTGGCAGCTTGTTTAAAATATAAATGGCATGAGTGACTGCCTCTCCCCAATAAGTAGCTGGCACCTGTCTTTCCTTGAGCATGCTTCATGCCATGGCAACTACTGTACGATTCCGGCGCTCTACGACACCATTTTGTTGTGGTGTGTAGGATTCCGTGTAGTGCTTAAGTATGCCATGTTCCTCACAAAAAAGGTTGAACTCTTTTGAACAAAATTCGCCTCCTCGATCGGTTCTTAAAACTTGAATACCCTATCATTTTCAATTCTCAACAAGAACTTTAAACTTCTTGAAATAATTCAGTGCCTCATTCTTGTGTTTAAGGAAATAAACCCACATCATACGGCTGTAGTCATCAACAAGAAGCATAAAATAATTGTTCCCCCCCGGTGTGGAAGGGGATATAGGACCGCATAAATCCAAATGTATCAATTCTAGAGCAGACTTAGCAATAAAATTAGATTTATTTGGAAAAGGCTTACGTGTTTGTTTTGTCATAAGGCAACTCTCACAGATTTCTTTGGGGTGAACAATGTTTGGTACACCATGAGCCATATGATTCTTTGATAACAGTTGCATTTCCTTGAAATTTACGTGTCCGAGTCTTCTATGCCACAACCATGCTTCCTCGTCACCCTTTGTTAGTAGACAATAATGTTTAGCTTCCTGAATGTGAATCTTATAGAGTCGATTTGCAGACCTTTAGACTTGCATAAGCATCCTTCCACAACTATCATAAACCCACAGCTTCTCTCCGTTCATGACAACTCTATTTCCCTCCCCCGAGAGCTGTCCTAAGCTGATGATGTTGCTTCACAAAGTAGGTATGTAGCAGACTTCGCTTAAAATTCTGGTCTCCCCATTCTTGCACAGGAATTTGATTGAACCTCTGCCCTGAATTTGGACTACTGAGCCATCACCAAATTTCACTTCCCCTTTCACAGTCCTGTCAAGCTTTTCAAATTTCTCACGACGTCCAGTCATGTGATTACTAGCTCCATTATCAAGATACCATACGTTTTCATCTCTCTCCTTGATGTTTACTATAATCTTATCCTCGGTAATGCCAATCACATCAGGTTTGATGTTTTCGCATAAATTCATCAAGAGTGCAGGTTCTTCGTCGATTATAAATGACATATTTGCTTCCCCTCTTTGTGGCCTGTTCTTCTTAGGCTTACGACACTCATAAGCGAAGTGTCCATATGCAGCACAATTGTAACATTTCACCTGGCTTCTATCTCGAGCCATACGGTTATCCCTTGTGTGATAATCACTACCACTGCTTTGCCCAGCCTTTCCTGACTTCTTCAACCACTCTTCTCGAGTGAGAAGAAGTTTCCTGTCGTTGCCTTCTCTCTTGAGCCACTCATCCTCAGTCAAGAGTAGTTGCTGCCCCTCGTTGTTCTCCGTTTGTCCACCCAAGCGTTCCTCATGGGCTTTAAGAGAACCAATGACCTCCTCCACGGACATAGTGTCTAAGTTACCAAATTGTTCGATTGCAGACGCAATTTGGAGGAACTTAGTTGGGACAACCCTTAGTAGCTTTTTAACGACATACTCTTCAGCAATTGTCTCTCCTAACGCCCTGATTTTCGAAACCAAGCCGTTTAATTTCATACAAAAGTCATCCAACATTTCAGTGTCTTTCATCTTTAGAGACTCAAACTCTGATTTTAGGGTCTGAGCTTTAGCCTTCTTTACTTTATCCGCACCTAGGCACATTATTTTTATAGCCCCCCAAGCCTCCTTCGATGTTTTCTTTTCTGCTATCGTTAACAGCATGTCATCTGCAATCCCTTGATAGATAATGGCTAGTGCTCGCTTGTCTGTTTTTTCTTCGACTGTACCCTTTGGATCCTTTGGTTCTATTGCATCCCAAACACCGTGTGCCTGCATAAAGACTTTTATCTTGATGGCCCATGTGGTGTAGTTCGTCTTAGTTAGCATAGGATAACTCAGTCCAAATGACCCCTCGTTGTTCTTGCTAGCTTCCATTTCACTGTTTAACCACGATCGTGTTTCACAGGTGACTTGAGTGCTCTGATACCAGATGTTAGAGCAAATAAAGAAAGAGATAACACAGCTAATATTTGATTGATTACTTGTATGAAATTCTTACAATTGATGAGATCTTACAGAATAAACCAGCACTGCTACTTAAACAACTTGTAACAGAATTGTGCTATAAACTAGGATAATTGATCCTAATTTATCTCTCACTTATTTTAATCCTAAACTTGCGGCACACTACTATAACCAACTACAATAATCGAGACTTTTTATTCAATAACATAAACTCAAATAAATATGTTTAGATTAAGCCCAAGCCCAACAATATTGGTTGCAAAAGGATATGCTCAAGAGCACAAGATAGACTACCATGAGATTTTTGCACTAGTGAGACGTTGGAAACTGTTCGTTTGTTATTGGCTGTGTCAACCAAAAATAATTGGCAAGTTCATCATTTAGACGTGAAAACAATGATTACTGAGTCGCTGGAGGTGTGCGACTCAGCCAAAGGGATATGTAAAGGAGGTTAAGAACATTTAGTTTATAAGTTGATTAAGGTAATTTCACAGCTTACTAAAATCTTTTTTATCAAAACTAAAAATATAAACAAAATATGCTTAATTTTTATGAAATATTCAAATTTTACATTAATAAAACAATATTTATTGTGCTACTTAAACTTGAAAAGTGAATATACTATAGTACATATCAATTATACACCAAACTTATATATAACATACATTCATAAAATTTCAAATTAATGTGACTATTTCAAACAAGTACGTCTGTGCATTTTTAAGAATTAAAACTGAAATGTACTCTCTTTGTCCCCACCCTAACATCGTCCCACCAATTTTTAACATGTATGTAAGAGTAGTTTTTTAAAAATTAAAGTGTAAATGTACTTAGCATCTCACCCAATTGTTAATGTGTTTGTGGGAGAGTGTTACGAAAAATATTTTAAGATTAATGTAAAGTATAATTATATTATTTTAGAAAAAAATAAAAGTAGAATATTTTAAATATTTATTTAAAAAATAAAAAAATAAAAATAAATTATAGAGATATATTTTATATTTATGTTAAAGTGTGTGTCAAACACAATATCATAAACATTAACAATTGGATGGGTGAGAGGTGGGGGTGGGGGGATGGTGGTTGGGCGGTGGTTGGGGCATTTAGAGAGTAAATATTTTGACACAATTAAATATTAGTGGCCTCTTCTGCGTTTGATAAGAAAAGATAAATGCATTACTACCAAATATTAAGTTACATAATTTTTAAATATTTTAAATTACTCAAATAAAGACAAAAAGAAGTTGTTGATGGTAACCTTTTTATCTCTATCTTTAATCATAATGACAAAATTGAATGCTTCTGCATGTAAATTTAAAAGTTTATGCAGATAATGTCGTCATAATTTGACTTATTATGATTTTATAATTTGACTTATATATTATGATTTTATTAAAGATTGTTCACGAACATATTTTTATAAGTATTTAGTAGGCTAAAACATTTCATTGCTACAGAGGTGAGTATAGGCTCCAGCAGATCGTTTGAAAGAGGTATATAGCTTTTAAAATTGTGTAGCTAGTTTTGTTGTTGTGAAATTATGCTTTTTTATATTTAATCTTAAGATTTTATTTTTGTGCTTCTATAATTCTCATTATTTGATAAAATTATTATCTATTGTTGTATTGAATTCTATGTTTTGTGATTTATATATGTGCATCTTAATTCTTGTCGATCATGTTGATGGTAAACTATTTATCTCTATCTTTGATTTATATATGTTTTTTAATAGTTCTTACAAAGATTATTGAGAAGGATTTACATGTTAGATCCATTAATCTACCTCTTTTGTCAATGGACCTTTTGAAAGAAATGATACTTTTCATAAACCTTTTGTTTTTTTTTTGCAAAATTGTTACGATCTATATCATTTAACAAATTCAAAGAAGATTAGGTGAGGAAGTGTTCTTTGAATATAAATTTTAGCTTTGTAGTGTGTAAGTATATGTTTATATTTCATTCTGCCTCAAACGGAAAATGGTTGTTTAAGTTTGTTAATTAATAGGCACTTTTCGATTGTGTACGAAATTGAAATTCGATTTGTAGTTTTCTAAGTATAAGTTGCATAATACTGTTGTAGTCCCTCTCATTTTTTTACAGTTTTTACGTATTTGACACGCATTTTAAGGCGATTATAATGTATAGTTTCATAATTTATTTTTGAAATTTTCCTTTTCTGTATAAAAATATGGCCATTATATTCTTATTTAGAAGATTTTTTTTTTTTAAATGTTGGCAACTATACTTTTATAAGAATCTTAAACTGTGTGTAGAGTTGAATATAAAAAATTGGATGGGACTTGAGGAGTAGTATAACGGAAATTGGATGGGACTGAGGGAGTAGTATAACGGTATTTAGAATAATTTTGATAGTTTATCATGACACTCACATTGTTCTGTTTTTTCTAAGTCACAGCTCAAGCCATTATTTTTTCTTCAACTTCTGTTTTGTGCCACTTTGATGAGTTACTTAGATTTTTAGGAAATTAAACAAATGGATAAGGGCAAGGCTGTTATGGAAGAACAAATAGACACCCAGGTAAGCCTTTTGTTATATATATGGAGATATAGCAGTAAAAAATTACTAAGCTTATACTTGAATTACTAATTACAATTTTAATATAAACTTAGTCTACATATAATTTTAGTGTAAGCTATTTATACTTGAATTACTAATCACAATCTTAATGTTTAGTCTACATATAATCTTAGTGTAAACAAATTAGTCTAACTATCTTATTGTCTTATTTATTAAGAGGTTTTCTCAACTTTTTGGTTCTTCCCTTTCTACCTATTAAATAAGTTACTTGTTTATCGCACTCCTTGTACATTAAAAAATAATTTTATTATAATATAAATTCGATCATCCAAACTCAAAAGTTACAATTTACAATGTTTAAACAAAACATATTACAAACCTGCTAATATCTTAACTTCTCCAATATACCATCCACACCTCTGTTTCATTAACCTGTAGTTGGCGAATACATAGTAACCTGAAATTTTTAATTTAAAAAAATGGATCAACCTAAATAAGTCCAATAATTGTGGAGAGTGTAAAATAATATTGGGTACTAGTTTTGAAACAATAACAAAATTACAACTAAGTACATTACAAGCAAGTAAACACTTACTCTCCTAACAATCAACTATAGACTTGGGAAGCTCCATACTAAAAACGGACCTGACAACAAGTCCTCCGTGTCAATTTCTTGTATTTTAATTTTCATTCCATAAGTGCAAATGTTTGTTTAAGTTTGCTAACTAATGGATATTCTTCTAGCTGTGTGTACAAAATTGAAAGACCAATATTTAGGTTTTCTATGTATAAGTTGCATAATGTAATGATGTTTTGATTAGTTTTACTAGTTTAATGGTACTCACATTGGTAATTTTTTTATTTAACAATGTTACTATTTAAGTTGTAGAAAGTCATTGTTTTTGCTTTAAACAGATGGAGAAGGGTAAAGCTGTCGTGAAAGAACAAATGGACATGCAAGTAAGCCTTTTCGTGCAAGTATGTAAATTTATATAATGATAATATGCAGTACTCTTGTAAAGTTAACATCCTGCAATTGCTTTGAGAGTTTAAGTGTACCTAAAACTCGAACAGTACCGGAGCTGGTATGGGAGCTACAGACTCCATTAATATTTTTAGGCTTATCCAATGCCAATATTACTGACACTCAAGTTCAGAGCATTTCACAGTTTCTGCAGCATCGATTTTTATAAGCATTCTGAGTTCTGACATTGCATTGTCTAAAAAAAGATGTACATCTACATGCATATATAGTACTTTAGTAACAGAATTACAAAGCATAGATTCAGAAGTGCATTGCATTGTCGAACAAACAAAACATTCATCATGCACTATTCACGTTGCACATACTTGGGATTTGGCTTAGTTGCCCGTTGAGACAATCTAAGTTGCAATATTATAATTGCAGATAATATTTATAATTATAATTTTAATCTAAGTTGCAATTGCAGGATGTTTCCACTTTAGATGGAAATTTATATAATGATAATATGCAGTACTCTTGTAAAGCATACATTTATAATTGACAATTATTTACTAACTTTATGCTTGAACTAATTACTAATCAATTTTGGCAATTATGGTATCACTCCAGGTTTTTAAATTACAAATTTATGCTTCAATTATTAGTTATCTAAGTTACAGCAGCTATGATATCACTCAAGATTTTCTCTCCTTTTTCTCCCTCTTTTCTACCTATATATTAATTGATATGTATATCTCTTTCAATTACTTTTTTAAATATTAATAGAAAAACAAAACAATGCTCTATCATATGCCGTTGTACTGTAACATTGTCATGCTTTTATATGTGGTAGGAGTGATTACCTACACTGTACTAAGATAGCTATAGAGTTACAACCTTAAATAACTTCATATTTTAATTAGAGTTGAACATGTATTGTAATGTCAGGAGCGTGATATGTCGGAAACCTCTCTTCCAACAACAATGATTGTTCTCTCCTCGGATACCCAAAGGTTTGTTACCCTTAGGCCTTCATATGATTCCAAATTTTTATCCGAAGAAAAATGCAAGAGAATACCCAAATTAGTTCTGTCATTCTTTTTTATAATTAGTGTTGCAAATTAATTGTAGGCCGAAAGAAATGACAATAGAAGAAGTGCTATTATTTTTTTGCTAAATTAAGAGATGTATTAGAAAAGAGAATATAAAAGGGAGATCTCCCTTGCTCTATAACCAATTAAAGCAAAACTATAAGCTGATCCCTTTGTCATGGTTTAACATCAACTAGAATACAATCTATAGGCTTCATTGGGCCAAAAATTCCTTTGTCATGGGCTCGGGCATTTCTTTCTCGCCATAGCTGGCAGCAAAAAACCTGGATCAAACCAAGAGCAACACTACTCTTGGCTCTGTCCTGAATATGTAGCATGTGGTTGAGAAGTTCCTAACTTATGCAACAAGTTAGGGAGAACAAAACGACTATAGTGGCAGAGCATAAATAAGTGATTATCAGTCTCATTTACTGCATAAAATAATGATAATTTCATTACGTAGGAAGATATGTTAATCAAGCAGGAAATATAATCATCAGCTGCATCATGAAACTTCATTCACTTTATTTTACAACAACCAACTTAATCCAAATTACGACCCCTTTAATTTTTTTATAATAAAGTTTCCATTTGTTTTATAGGCTCAACACTCTCTTCATGAAACTGTCTTTTATTATTGCTAAACTGATCTAATTGATTCTGCATAGCGAACAAGATCCAAAAGAGATGAAAAGAGAGAAAAGAAAAATCGCATCTCGTGAATACAGAAAAAGAAAAAAGGTATGCCTAATACATGTTCTACTTTATGTTTTTAACGTCTACTACTATAAGATTCATAACCATATTTTATAGCAGAACCATGTCGAGGAACTTAAAGAACGTTGTCATTCTCTTAATCTTGAAAACAAATCTCTTACAATAGAGAATCAGCAACTAAAAGAAAAGCTCAACAAAATTGAAACTGATTTGGCTCTCGTCAAGGTATTTCTTTAGTTTGTTTATCTTCCTTCAGGTTACTTGCTTTAACTTGCTTACATATAATATTTAGGCCGTCTGAGAAAACTAACCATTATTGTTGTAGGAGGTGTAGAATTTTAACTGATTATTTATAAATAAGTATATATCTGTATACTTCTCACTAGTAAAACACAAATCACACACCCAGATTTGCACACCAAAAGATATACTTTTCTTTAATCAATGATACAATATATATAGAAAGGAACTAAGGTACTGGTAGCTATAAATCAGGAAAACTAGTAATGGGCCTAACAACTCCGACTAATCCCCTGCCACTTATTATGAGTCCTACCATTTCTCCACTAACAGCATGACTAAGTCATCAACTGAACAAATCAAATAAGAAAACATTATTAATTTACTACAAATACAAATAAGTTTAAGATTATTTTTCAACAATCTCCCCTGTAATCTTAAACTTAGCTGAACAAAATTTATGAAGCACTTCTCTTCATTTTGTGATGCACTTCTCACCACCATCTCTTCATTTTGTGATGCACTTCTCACCACTATCAAGTTTGATGCACTTCTCAACAAAAACAATTTTTTTGTTGATGCACTTCTCATCAACGTCATTTTTGTTTGCCGGAGCACTTCTCTCCTGGTGCACATAATCACCCACACTTCTAAAACAAAATTTCTTTCACAACCACTTGTGCCATGATATCTTTCTCATTATTTTCACTGCTCAATTTTCTCCTCAATTTTCTCCTTAATTTTTTATCATGCTTCTCTTTCTTCTTCCCATGCTTCTCTCTCGTAGACTTTTTTCTTGATACCTCATTAAATATAAATTGAGAAATTTTTTGATGCCATTAAATATGATAAATAAATACTTAACATATATATATAGGTGTATATTTTAAAATATCTTACAAAGCCTTAGATCATGAGGCTCGCATACAAGTGTAGAATTTTAACTGATTATTTATACATAAGTATATATCTGTATACTTCTCACTAGTAAAACACAAATCACACACACATGTTTGCACACCAAAAGATCTACTTTTCTTTAATCAATGATACAATATATATAGAAAGGAACTAAGGTACTGGTAGTTATAAATCAGGAAAACTTGTAATGAGCCTAACAACTCCTACTAACCCCCTGCCACTTATTATGAGTCCTACAATTTCTCCACTAACAGCATGACTAAGTCATCAACTGAACAAATCAAATAAGAAAACATTATTAATTTACTACAAATAAAAATAAGTTTAAGATTATTTTTCAATAGGAGGACCATCATTACAATTGTAAAAATTTGAGATGAAAATGTTATTAACTTGTTACATGGTCTAGATCATGATGACTACAGATAATGTAATGATAACTATATATATATAGAGTATCACGTTTGATTTTGTAAATGAGAAGATGACCTTTTATTAGTTGTTGTGGCACACCTTTGCCCATCCACATAACTTCATCCGTCCATGAGACCATTATTATATAAAGTTTTATGCCTTAAATGATTAGTGTCAAAATTAGGGTACACTTCTGCAATATAAAATTTTATTTCTGCCCCAGCTAATATTATTACATAATTAAGATAAATTCATAGAACAAACATGCGTGTGCACGTTCTCCTGCTAATATTAGGCCATGAAGATTTTGACTAGTGGTTTGCGCAAGTTGGGGGACTAGTGCAGGATAAGCTAAATTTGTTGTAGCTTTCAAGTGTTGCTTTATGTAATTGACCGTGACTTACAATTAAATGTGTTTTAAGTTTTTGTTGGATCATTATGTACCCAGAGTTTGGTCTGGTGGAATACTCTTAGCTAGAGAATTAATTAATTAAGAGAATTATTATTAGTCATGCAAAATTTTCCGTATTATGTTTTGTAATACTTTAAAGCAAAACTTGTTGGAGAACATACTTCTCCATTTGAGCCTACTCGTACAATTTTTGTCACTTACATATATAAAAGGCTTAACGTAAAAATTATTTATTTAAATTAATTAGTAGGAGGGTGATTGTCAGTCCACACTTCCATTGTTTAATATCTTTTTATATATATATGCTTTGGGAGAAGTGGTTTGGTGCAATTGAAGTGCACTAGTCCAAGTTTATATTTCTTAAATTTTACTTTTTGAATCCTAGGGTACATCCTCTATATATATTGTACATAATAATAATCTCTTTATTGCAATACAAACATTACAATCCCATTTCTAATTATAATTAAGAACAACCAATACATTTGTAATATTTTATACCTCCATTATTTATTAATTTTGCTCTGTATAAGAATAAAAAGCTTATAAAGATATGAGGGAGATATAGCTTAGCATAATAGGTTAACTGCTTGATTATCTCTAGTATCATTTTAGTTAGCTGATGAGTTTGTAACAGTTTTATATCACAAATTATAAAATTGTTTCATATTTACATCCTTACTTATTCCATTCATCTATACAATTATATCCAACGGTCTGAAATAATTATTATCTTACTAGGCAATACAAATGTTATTACCACAACAGGAAGTCCAGTACCCAATTTCCGTGACAAAGCATATTAATATTAGATTTCATTTTGTAACGGATCATGTCATGAAAGTAACAATAAATGACAGACATTTTCGCCAAGTCATTATTAGAAGTCACATTCACAAACCAAATCAATGAACTTGAAATGATAAGTTATAAAAAGTAGTAAGTAGTACAAATACTGATGCACAGGTGAGACAAAGTAGATAAAATACTAACATGGTCAAATCCTATTGCACGTCAAATCCTGATCGAGTAAAATTCTAAAAGTATTGTGTAATCCTTATGACACATCAATAATATATATAAACCATTCAAATTCAGTATTTGTTCTAAAAATAAATACTAATATCTCTTTGATATCACATGATTTTATGAGTTAAGTGAAGAAATTTTAATTATTTTGTTTCTAAAGAAACTATTCTAATGCATGTGAGATAATTATGCGGAAACGATTCTAATTCATGTGAGATAATTATGCACACAGTTGCGTATTTCTAGGCGTAGTATACAAGTCTATTGTCTATTGTAGATATACATTAATAAATTAACTATGATTACAAGAAACTAGCACCGCCAATTATTCTCACAAATCACATCAAGTCGCTTGTTTTGTTTGTCTATAGACTGTCTAAAATCATGTTAGTTTTTATAAAACTAATAATATTTCCACATCAGTTTTTATACACAAATATCGTTTCTCCCCTCTCTCGTAAACTTAAACTAGAACTCTAATTCTCAACAATGACAAATACTAGTGTCTCTACATGCCTTTCAAGCTTCTTCAACAAAACCTTACTTTCAACATAATCATGAAATCGGCCCAAACAACTTCAAAGCACATCATGATCACAATGAAATCCATCCTAATTTTCACGTCATTCAAGATTTTCTTGAAAAAAGCAACATTGATTTTGCCTTAACTAACCCCACTATTAGATGCTATGCGGATTTGGGACACAAAAAAGTACATAAGAAAAAAGGTAGTATCTTTTTTCACAATGGCAATAGGAGGTATGAAATCACCCCTGAAGTGATTCAAGCAGCTCTATAGCTACCTATTCTAATTGACAAATCTCCTTATATCATTCTACTGAGGTCCTATTTTATTATCTCAGGATATTGATGTACAGTTATGAGTTTTCCAAGATGAGAGAACTGTTCAGAACCAAGCTTAGGAAATGCAGAATTTCTATTTTGACTGTATTATTAGATGCTTTGTCAGCAATGTATTTAACTTTGATACTCTTCTAGTTGTATCTCTGCAAATTGGTTATTCATACCGTTGATGATGAATGGCTACTTATGTTCAAAATTACTAATAATGACATTCAAGATAATGAGAGTAGGGACGAGAAAAATAAATTACATGAAAGGTTGTGATTCTTGTGGAGGTCAAGCATTTTTTCCAAAGAAAACTTTACTCAGTATGTGGCAACAAATCTTGACGCTTCTCTTGTCACTTCTTTCCAACCATGTTCCTGACACAAGAAGCTTATTTTGTAAAATAGAAGAAAATAACGGCATTGAGAATGACTGTTAAGTCAGATTCTGATGAAGATGACACTACAACTCTAAATTCAAAGCTAAATATTAATAAAGTTGCAGATAATGATGCAAGTAAGGAGGTCACTGCATCTGGACTTTTGTCAAAGAGGAAAAGGATATTGCTCAAGGTGCAAATGACTATACATTACTCTCCTACACAGTCTACTTTTATATAGAACATGAATCATCAGGAGCTATTCCTCTAAAGGAGGCCAATACAGATAAAGATGCTTCTATTCCTGATGTTGGTGGAATTCTTGACAAGTCAATATCTAGTCTTGATGCTGGTCAACCTGGTATTGACAATTTGAAAAGGAAGACAAAAGATAAAGTTGTATATTACAGAAAGAAATCAAGATATCAATCTCCACAGAAAGGTTACAACACACAAGAAGTTGAATCTCAAAGGGATTCAACGGGTGCTAATGACCTTATCACATAAGACCCACCTTCTCAAAGTGAAGGTTCACACACTGCTATTGGAAGGACAATTCCATGACACTGCTGAAGGAGGTTCTGAATAAGTGGAATTTGATATTATACCACACACAAAGGATAAAGAAGCTCATCACGATCATAGAGCTGAGTTTGATACTTTATTGAATGATTCAATATTTACGATAACCCAAAAAGAACCCTTAGTTCAAAGGGTTGAAGAAGCTTCAAAGCGTCATGCCCTACAAGAATGATCAAGTCAAAGTCTTGATGAATGCACCACTACGACTCCCGATGATGCTGCATATGCTAACACTTCAATATTTCTTGATCCTAAGGTTGAAATGGTTGCTGCAAAGAAGAATACTATTGTTATTCTTGTAACTCCTCTAATATCCATTCATATGGATTCTTCTGTTGAAGGTACATATCTAATTAGTACTATTATTTTATCTGCTATTATGACTAAAAATAGACCCTTGTGTGAGGATACCCCTATTTATATAACTGTAGACCACTCTTTCTGGCCCTATCTTATTTCTTCATTTGGGAGTGATTTGAGCCTTTAAAGTGGGAGTTTGGGAAAATAATTAGTGAAAAATTAAGAAACCGAGAGATCATCTTTTATGCTGGAAAAATGAGAGGTAGACTTGAGAGCGAAGTCTGGGACTTTTAGTGCCTTAAATATTGCTATTGAAAAGTGATATATGTGTGAGAAATGATGAGATTGTTTTAAAATAATAAATAGATTTAAGGGTCTTTCTATTTCATCTACACATCAGGATAAGAAAATTGTCAAATCTAAAGTTGACCTAAAACTTAAGGGTGTAGTAGAACAGTTCTCTCATGATGATGATCCTGACATGCATGCCACATCCTAGTGATGTTGCTGATAATAATGGTGATGATAATGATGTTGCAGGTAATATAGATGAGATTCTTATTAGAAGTTGTCCCACATCATTTGTGGGAGGGGCAGATGACTAGAATATAAGCATCCACATAACTCTATTATTATGAGATCTTTTGGGAGGTACCCAAAAACAAATAAGTGCGGGCGCGGCCCAGAGCAGACAACATCATACCAATATGGAGTTAGGCCTGCTCAGCAAAAGCCCAACAAGTGGTATCAGAGCTTCAAGTTGTAACGGTCCATAACAATCTCAGAAGGGCTCCCAAATAGGCCTAGGGAAAGACAGATGGGCTAACCCAATATAGGCTTAAGGAAAAGGCAGGTGGACCTTCCAGTATGGGCCAATGGGGAGGCAGAAAGCCAGAAGACAGGTGTCGGGCCCGATGTGTGAAGGGGGAGATTATTGGGAGTTGTACCATATTGTTTGTGGGAGGGGCAGATGACTAGAATATAAGTAGTTAGATAAATCTATTAGTATGAGCCCTTTTGGGAGGTGCCCAAAACAAATTCGTTCGGGATCGGCCCAGAGCGGACAATATCATACTAATGTGGAGTTAGGCCTACTCAGCAAAAGCCCAACAATTCTAAAATCTATGATCAAAGCCTCTAAAGCTTATATATTTCGATTCTCTCATCTTGCCTTGATGTTGTATTGAAGATATTAAGACAACATGAATGGAACAATTCATGGAGATTGTCGAGTGAAAATATCTCTTATCAAGTTGTACATGTTCATGCTGATCTGACTCCCAATGCACTTTCAAATCCAGATATGCAAACTATTCTAGATGCTACTACCACTATGCTATAAATGGGCTACTATAATGCAAGTGTTAAAAGCTTAACATTAGTTAACAAATTATTGTTCTATAGTAACACCTCTCAATTAGTGTTACAATAGCGATAAAGCTAATGTTGCAGAAAAATGTAACACCAATACCGTGTATCACATTAGTTACTTTTTAATTTTGAAAAATTGAAATGAATATATTTTCATAAAACTTGTATTAAAATTATATTTTGTATAATTAATTAATCATGCATGAAAAGTATAATATAATACATATATATTATTAATTTATCATTCAAAATTTTCTATTTGTGTTCCTCAATATAGTATTTATGATAAATTATCTAACAATATCATTCATTAATTTTATATGACCAAACACATCAAAAATGTGTCCCACAAAAAGTTTATTTTCCTGTTCGCAATAATTTCTCATTTTTATTTACACAACTTCTAAATATATTTATCACTAACTTCTCGTTGCCATCAATCAAGTAATTCATTTTTTTTGTGATAAAAAGATTAATGAACTCAAGTTTTAGGGAAACTAATTATTACAAATAGTAATATCCAATATCAATTAATTTCATATTTATAAAATTATAAAATAATAGTATTGTACTATTATGTATAATATACATCACATTCACAAAAATATTTATAATATTAGAGTACCATTTATTCAAATCATACATAATAAGTAAAACTTTCTAACATATGCTTAAGTTTATCATTTTTGGTAGAGCTTGAATGAAGTGATGACTTCAAGCCCCTTAATAAATTTCTCCAACTCTTCACCACTCAAGACTTCTTCTTCTGTGGATGATCCTCTCATCTGCTACATTCAAATCCATGCTCGTTAATCACCTTGCCAAAGCTAACAATATTTTACTCTAAGTTAAGAGTCCGTACATCTCGATCCAGTTTTTCCTGTCGGCCTGCAAGTTGTGAGCTATTCCTCTAAACAAGGCCAATATAGATAGAGATGCCTCTATTCCTGATGTTGGTGGAATTCTTGACAAGTCATCAGCTAAGTCATTATCTAGTCTTGATACTGGTCAAGCCGGTACTGACAATTTGAAAACGAAAACAGAAGATAAAATTGTATATTACAGAAATAAATCAAGGTATCAATCTTCACAGAAAGGTTACAGCACACAAGAAGTTGAATCTCAAAGGGATTCAACAGGCGTTAATGACCTTGTCACAAAAGAACCACCTTCTCAAAGTGAAGGTTCACACACTACTACTGGAAGGACAATTCCCTGACACTGCTCAAGGAGGTTCTGAAAAAATGGAATTTAATATTGTACCGCACACAAAGGATAAAGAAGCTCATCAGGAGCATATAGCTGAGTTCGATGCAATATTGAATGATTCAATATTTGCGATAAGCCAACAAGAACTCTCAGCTTAAAGGGTTATATAAGCTTCATGCCCCACAAGAATGATCAGGTCAAAGTCTTGATGAAGGCACCACTACGACTCCAGATGATGCTGCATATGCTGACACTTCAATATTTCTTGATCTTAAGGTTGAAGTGGTTGATGCAAAGAAGAATGCTAGTGTTATTCTTGTAACTCCTCTAATATCCATTCATATGGATTCTTCTTTTGAAGGTACATATTTAATTAGTACTATTATTTTATATTCTAGTATGGCTAAAAATAGACCCTTGTGTGAGGATACCCTTATTTATATGACTGTAGACCACTCTTTCCGGCCCTCTCTAATTTTTTCATTTGGTAGTGATTTGAGCCTTTCAAGTGGGAATGTGGGAAACAATTAGTGAAAAATTAAGAAACTGAGAGGCCGTCTTTTATGCTGGAAAAATGAGAGGTAGACTTGAGAGAGAAGTCAGGGACTTCTAGTGCCTTAAATATTGCTTTTGAAAAGTGATATATGTGTGAGAAGTGATGAGATCGCTTTAAAATAATAAAGAGAATTAAAGGTCTTTCTGTTTCAGCTACATATTAGGATAAAGAATTTCCAAATCTAAAGTTGACTAAAAATTTAAGGGTATAGTATAACATTTCTCTCATGATGATGATCTTGACAAGCATGCCACATCCTAGTGATATTGATGATAATATTGATGATGATAATGATATTGCAGGTAATATAGATGAGATTCTTATTAGAAATTGTCCCACATCATTTATGGGAGTGGCAGATAACTAGAATATAAGCAGCCAAATAACTCCATTAGTATGAGGCCTTTTGGGAGGTGCCCAAAAACAAATCGGTGCAGGCTCGGCCCAGAGTGGAAAATATCATACTAATATGGAGTTAGACCTGCTCAGTAAAAGCCCAACAAGTGGTATTAGAGCTTGAGGTTGTAACGGTCCAAAACAATCTCAGACGGAATCCCAGATAGGCCTAGGGAAAGGCAGATGGGCTAACCCCATATGGGCTCAAGGAAAAGGCAGGTGGAACTTCCAGTATGGGCCAAGGGGGAGGCAGAAAGCTAAAAGAATTCCAGTATGGGTCAAGGGGGATCCAGATCACACAATCAGCAGGAAAAATCGACAGGTGCTGGGCTCGATATTTGAAGGGTGAGATTGTCAGGAGTTATCCCACATCATTTGTGGGAGGGGCAGATGACTAGAATATAAGCAGCCAGATAACTGCATTAGTATGAGGCCTTTTGGGAGGTGCCCAAAAACAAATCCGTGCGGGCTCGGCCTAGAGTGGACAATATCATATTAATGTGGACTTAGGCCTTCTCAGCAAAAGCCCAACAATTCTAAAATCTATGATCAAAGCCTCTAAAGCTTATATATTTCGATTCTCTCATCTTGCCTTGATGTTGAATTGAAGATATTAAGATAACATGAATGTACCAATTCTTGGAGATTATCGACAAAAAATATCTCTTATCAAGTTGCACATGTTCATGTTGTTGCTCTTAAAGCTACTACCAATATGCCATAAGTGGGATACTATAATGTCAGTGTTACAAGCAACGTTACATTAGTTAAAAAATTGTTATTCTATTGTTACCGCTCTCAATTAGTGTTACAATAGCGATAAAGCTAATGTTGAAGAAAACTGTAACACCAATACCGTGTATCACATTAGTTACTTTTTAATTTTAAAAATATTGAAATGAATATATTATCATAAAAATTGTATTACAATTATATTTTATATTATTAATTAATCATGCATGAAATGTATAATATAATACATAGATATTATAAAATCATCATTCAAATTTTTCTATCGGTGTTCCTCAATATAGTATTTATGATAAATTATCTAACAATATCATTCATTAATTTAATATGACCAAACACATCAAAAATGTGTCCCACAAAAAGTTTATGTTCATGTTCGTCGTAATTTCTTATTATTATTCGCACAACTTCTAAATATATTTATCAATAACTTCTCGTTGCCATCAATCAAATAATTCATTATTGTGATAAAAAAGTAATGAACTCAAGTTTTAGTGTAACTAATTATTAGTAACATCTAATATCAATTAATTTTAAATTTATAAAATCATAAAATACTAGTATTGTACTATTATGTATAATATACATCAGTTCACAAAAATATTTATAATATTAGAGTACCATTAATTCAAATCATACATAATTCGTAAAACATTCTAGCATATGCTTAAGTTTAACATCTTTGGTAGAGCTTGAATAAAGTGATGACTTCAAGCCCCTTAATAACTTTCTCGAAGTTTTTACCGCTCAAGACTTTTTCTTCTTTTGTTGATCCTCTGATCTGCGGACATTCAAATCCATGCTCGTTAAACACCTTGCTAAATATATTTAACTCTAACTCAATAGTCCGTACGTCCCGATTCAGTTTTTCCTTCCAGCCTGCAAGTTGTGAGTTCCCCTTCCGATTCTCCAATTGCGTATGTGAAACAATAACCACAGCATTTCCTGGAAAATTTCGAGGCTTAATCTTGAAAGATGCATATGCCGCAGGATAGCCCATCCTAGGAACAGTGTGTGACTGATGTGATTTGATGATAACATCACATCTCAGGATTCTTAGTTCGATATCAGCTTCATCTACTCCTTGCATCGCCAGATATGGGTTCTGCATTGTCTATAATTTAGCGGAGACATGTATGAGATTTATCCATGAATGAAAATGGAGATGTTTTTTTAAGACATTGACATGTTGAAACTAATACATATGCCTTATTTATATGAAATTTAGGGGTATAATAAATTGGAATTGACAGGATATGCTAGATTACAAAGATTCAATTTGGATTTTTGACTTTGACTTAATTTAGTAAAATCCATGGACATCATGGAAATTAAAACGTCTTTTAGAATATTAAGATATTATGATATATTGGGTCAAAAAAGAAAGATCTTAATATTTGACTAAAATTCTATATTATCCTTTAAACGTATTAAACATGTATGAAACTAATACATAATTGTGTATTTATATGAAATTTAGGGGTATAATAAAATTGAGATTGTGAGCATATATGTTTCAAAGATCGATTTTGATTTTGAATTTATTCAATGAAATCCATGGATGTTTAAAAATTAAAATGTCTTCTAAGATAGTAAGATATTAGGAGATATTATGATATATTTAGTCAAAAAAGAAATATGGTGGGATTTGACTAAGATTGTAAGATACTATCTTAGGAGATATTTAGTCACAAAAGAAAGATATCCTCGATTAAAACGTCTTCTAAGATTAAACGTCTTATAAGATTCTAACATATTAGGATATATTTATTGAGAGATATTCATATTTCAATGAGAACACTTAATTAATAAATAATAAAATTTAATTCCAGCCAGTCATACATATCTATGTATATTAATCCAATATATGATTTGTATTCATTTTCCACAACTCTTTAATTCTATCCAAATTTTCATAAACCACAATCATCTCTTTTCTACTTGAACAACGATTGCCCACAACCATCCACTACCACATACAACCATGAACTTTAGCCACCAATATCATTACGTAGATAATAAATTTATTTTAAAAAATAACTACATTCAAAGTTCAAATCATTGCATGACCACTTTTTCCATCCATTTCTTTCCACTCAATATCATATGCCAATACCAAAAACTATATGTAAACCACCTGATTTAAGAATATTATCACAATCATACACACTTACTAAAATCAAACTGTCACAAATTCCAAATATTTAAATATCACAGGAACGACTACTTAGCGACCACTTTTCACCACGTATCCACCATCACAATAACCAGTGGCATCACTAACTACATACCATCACCATATCTAGATAATCAAATATAAGCCGGAATGACCATAAAAATCACAAAACTAGATAGAACTTGAAAGTAAATAATGTGTGCATAAAAGAAACCAAAGACATAAAAGCAACTTCAAAGAAATAAATAATTTATCGATGAAACATGCAGTGCTGAATAACATAACATAATATATCTAAAAAATTGGTCATGCAATATTAAATTCGAATTTCCTATTTATTTAATTAATTAAGTCACACTTAATTAATAACAAATAATTCGAAATACTTACATTTTATTTAAGTCCGAATTTAAATTAAATAATCCTTCAATCATTCTTTGTGCGACCCTTTAGGTTATTGTTACGTTGGCAACAATTTTAAATCTAATTTCAAATCATAAACAATGAGCGGCATCTAGTAATACATCATTGTTACCCAAGTATTAATTATTTAATCAGTGATCAATTAAACCTTTCGTGAATAATGTACAATGTAATATAATCCCTTTAGCCTTATATTATAGATCAAACTCGAGGCATGCATTGTGTCATCCTCCGTTAACGTTCAATCCTTCTTTCCTTGATCAATGAGTAAACTATTAAACAAATCAGTATTTGAGCACGACCATGCATTTTATAGTCTTACTCAATCAAGGGCCAATAATATCACTCCTTTAATACATGAGGGCTAAATCCCATCTAGATCATTCATATTTCTCATACGATTCATAATGTACCCAATCTCTACTTTTATTATTACCCGGTCAAGGATAACTTTCAATAGTATCAAAGTATATTAATTCTCGTATAGAAATATAATGATTTCAAGTCAAAAGACCAATACATCATTATTACTGTGAGATTAACTTATGACACTATAAACATGTAGTACCTCACAACGGGTCAATCCAGCACCATATATAATATGTGTACTAAAATTAATAATAATGATATTACAAAGGAAAAATGGGTAATTTTATATCTATATCTTATATTCTTATACTTTATATCATTAAGGAATTGTGCTATTAACTAGGATAATTGATCCTAATTTATCTCTCACTTATTTTGATCCTAAACTTGCGGGACACTACTATAACCAACTACAATAATCGAGACTTTTTATTCAATAACATAAACTCAAATAAATATGTGTAGATTAAGCCCAAGCCCAACATAACTCCCCTTTAATCTAAACATTCTCCAGCTTTCTGACACCAAGCAACTGACGCATCTTCTCAAACTTGGATATTGCCAATGCCTTCGTTAGGATGTCAGTTCGTTGTTCATTCGTGCGGACATGTCTTATAATTATCAATCCTTGTTCAACACAATCACGGATGAAGTGATAGCGCAAGTCAATATGCTTGCTTCGTCCATAGAAAACTGGATTACGTGCCAAGTCCACAGCTGACCTATTATCAATGTACAATGTGACAGGAGCAACCTTGATGCCCATGATATGACTCAGTACCCGCTGCAACCAAATCGCCTGGCAGGCAGCCGCCGTAGCCGCCATAAACTCAGCCTCACACGAAGAGAGTGCAACACACCGTTGTTTTTGTGACACCCAAGTAATTAAATTCTCATCAAGATAGAAAGCCATTCCTCCCGTACTCTTTCGGTCATCCATACTCCCTCCTAAGTCACTATCCGAAAAACCCGAAAGTATATAATTTCCTTGGCCTTTTGTGTAGATTAGTCCGTACTGTAGCGTTCCCTTCAGATATCGACAAATCCTTTTAACTGCGTTCATGTGCAGCTGTGTAGGCCTTTCCATAAACCTGCTAACAATCCCTATAGAATAAGCAATATCAGGTCTTGTATTCACTAGGTATCTGAGCCCGCCTATAATGCTTTTAAACTGCGTAGGATTTACAACTTCACCCGAGCTGTCAGCATGTAATTGTATCTTGTGCTCCATAGGATATCTCACACTATTACATTCTGCCATGCCTGCCTATTCGAGCACCTTCTGCGCATAAGTCGACTGCCTGAGTTCAATAAACTCCTTGTCTTGAGTAACTTCCAACCCCAAATAGTAAGACAGCAGCCCTAAGTCAGACATGTCAAATTCACGATTCATTTCCCCCTTGAATTTGGCAATGTGTGACAGAGATGAGCCAGTAACTAATAAGTCTTCGACATAGACACCAACAACTAGAGAATGAGCTCCATCCTTCTGAGTATATACAGCATGCTCATATGGGCATTTAACAAAATCGAGTGTGAGAAGGTACTGGTTGAGACGAGCATACCACGCTCGAGGGGCTTGACGAAGCCCATACAAAGCCTTGGGAAGCCTATAGACTTGATGTTCGGAGCCGTTTTTGACATAGCCTTTGGGTTGTGTTACATAAACCTCCTCTTGTAAAACACCATTCAAGAAAGCAGATTTAATGTCAAGATGGTGAATCTCCCAATCATTTTTAGCTGCCAATGAAAGGAGTAAATGGACTGTTTCAAGTCGAGTAACCGGGGCAAAGCCTTCTTCATAATCGATTCCATGACGTTGAACATATCCTTTAGCCACAAGACGGGCTTTGTGTTTAGTGATAGCTCCATTTTGATCAGTCTTCAACTTGTAAACCCATTTAAGTGCTATAGGTTTATGCCCTTTTGGAAGATCCACTAGTTGCCAAGTATTGTTTTTTTCAATAGAGGCGATTTCATTATCCATTGCTGTCTTCCAGGCATCGTCCTCAACAGCCTGCTCAAAAGAAATGGGTTCATCAATACCCATTAACATAAGTTCATCTTCAGCTAATTCCACCTCAGTCGTGTGGTCATAAATATCTGCAAGTGAGCGGAGCCTTGGGGGCGGTGTTTCTGCAGTTTCATCAGAAGATGTCGTGTCTGGAGTGGTAGGTGTTGTACTGTCAGTTTTTTCTTCGCTAGAATTCTCAGGTTCGGTGGGATCATTTTCCAGGATAAAGTGTGCACCGCTGTTAGGCGCAGATTTAATAGAGTCATCCCAATTCCAGGCTTTCTGTTCGTTGAAAAACACATCTCTGCTGATGTGAATACTGCCAGTTATAGGATCAAACAGTCGAAATATCTTGGTTCCAGCTTCTCTGCCAAAATGAACCATTAGTCGACTTCTATCAGTCGAGTTTTTTTGTGTGTACAGCTGGAATCTTGACATAAGCAGTACAACCAAATACTTTGGCATAATGCAAGTTTGGTTTTGTTCCAAACCAGGCTTCATGAGGAGTAAGATTCGACATTGCTCGTGTTGGCAGCTTGTTTAAAATATAAATGGCATGAGTGACTGCCTCTCCCCAATAAGTAGCTGGCACCTGTCTTTCCTTGAGCATGCTTCATGCCATGGCAACTACTGTACGATTCCGGCGCTCTACGACACCATTTTGTTGTGGTGTGTAGGATTCCGTGTAGTGCTTAAGTATGCCATGTTCCTCACAAAAAAGGTTGAACTCTTTTGAACAAAATTCGCCTCCTCGATCGGTTCTTAAAACTTGAATACCCTGTCATTTTCAATTCTCAACAAGAACTTTAAACTTCTTGAAATAATTCAGTGCCTCATTCTTGTGTTTAAGGAAATAAACCCACATCATACGGCTGTAGTCATCAACAAGAAGCATAAAATAATTGTTCCCCCCCGGTGTGGAAGGGGATATAGGACCGCATAAATCCAAATGTATCAATTCTAGAGCAGACTTAGCAATAAAATTAGATTTATTTGGAAAAGGCTTACGTGTTTGTTTTGTCATAAGGCAACTCTCACAGATTTCTTTGGGGTGAACAATGTTTGGTACACCATGAGCCATATGATTCTTTGATAACAGTTGCATTTCCTTGAAATTTACGTGTCCGAGTCTCTTATGCCACAACCATGCTTCCTCGTCACCCTTTGTTAGTAGACAATAATGTTTAGCTTCCTGAATGTGAATCTTATAGAGTCGATTTGCAGACCTTTAGACTTGCATAAGCATCCTTCCACAACTATCATAAACCCACAGCTTCTCTCCGTTCATGACAACTCTATTTCCCTCCCCCGAGAGCTGTCCTAAGCTGATGATGTTGCTTCACAAAGTAGGTATGTAGCAGACTTCGCTTAAAATTCTGGTCTCCCCATTCTTGCACAGGAATTTGATTGAACCTCTGCCCTGAATTTGGACTACTGAGCCATCACCAAATTTCACTTCCCCTTTCACAGTCCTGTCAAGCTTTTCAAATTTCTCACGACGTCCAGTCATGTGATTACTAGCTCCATTATCAAGATACCATACGTTTTCATCTCTCTCCTTGATGTTTACTATAATCTTATCCTCGGTAATGCCAATCACATCAGGTTTGATGTTTTCGCATAAATTCATCAAGAGTGCAGGTTCTTCGTCGATTATAAATGACATATTTGCTTCCCCTCTTTGTGGCCTGTTCTTCTTAGGCTTACGACACTCATAAGCGAAGTGTCCATATGCAGCACAATTGTAACATTTCACCTGGCTTCTATCTCGAGCCATACGGTTATCCCTTGTGTGATAATCACTACCACTGCTTTGCCCAGCCTTTCCTGACTTCTTCAACCACTCTTCTCGAGTGAGAAGAAGTTTCCTGTCGTTGCCTTCTCTCTTGAGCCACTCATCCTCAGTCAAGAGTAGTTGCTGCCCCTCGTTGTTCTCCGTTTGTCCACCCAAGCGTTCCTCATGGGCTTTAAGAGAACCAATGACCTCCTCCACGGACATAGTGTCTAAGTTACCAAATTGTTCGATTGCAGACGCAATTTGGAGGAACTTAGTTGGGACAACCCTTAGTAGCTTTTTAACGACATACTCTTCAGCAATTGTCTCTCCTAACGCCCTGATTTTCGAAACCAAGCCGTTTAATTTCATACAAAAGTCATCCAACATTTCAGTGTCTTTCATCTTTAGAGACTCAAACTCTGATTTTAGGGTCTGAGCTTTAGCCTTCTTTACTTTATCCGCACCTAGGCACATTATTTTTATAGCCCCCCAAGCCTCCTTCGATGTTTTCTTTTCTGCTATCGTTAACAGCATGTCATCTGCAATCCCTTGATAGATAATGGCTAGTGCTCGCTTGTCTGTTTTTTCTTCGACTGTACCCTTTGGATCCTTTGGTTCTATTGCATCCCAAACACCGTGTGCCTGCATAAAGACTTTTATCTTGATGGCCCATGTGGTGTAGTTCGTCTTAGTTAGCATAGGATAACTCAGTCCAAATGACCCCTCCTTGTTCTTGCTAGCTTCCATTTCACTGTTTAACCACGATCGTGTTTCACAGGTGACTTGAGTGCTCTGATACCAGATGTTAGAGCAAATAAAGAAAGAGATAACACAGCTAATATTTGATTGATTACTTGTATGAAATTCTTACAATTGATGAGATCTTACAGAATAAACCAGCACTGCTACTTAAACAACTTGTAACAGAATTGTGCTATAAACTAGGATAATTGATCCTAATTTATCTCTCACTTATTTTAATCCTAAACTTGCGGCACACTACTATAACCAACTACAATAATCGAGACTTTTTATTCAATAACATAAACTCAAATAAATATGTTTAGATTAAGCCCAAGCCCAACAATATTGGTTGCAAAAGGATATGCTCAAGAGCACAAGATAGACTACCATGAGATTTTTGCACTAGTGAGATGTTGGAAACTGTTCGTTTGTTATTGGCTGTGTCAACCAAAAATAATTGGCAAGTTCATCATTTAGACGTGAAAACAATGATTACTGAGTCGCTGGAGGTGTGCGACTCAGCCAAAGGGATATGTAAAGGAGGTTAAGAACATTTAGTTTATAAGTTGATTAAGGTAATTTCACAGCTTACTAAAATCTTTTTTATCAAAACTAAAAATATAAACAAATATGCTTAATTTTTATGAAATATTCAAATTTTACATTAATAAAACAATATTTATTCTGCTACTTAAACTTGAAAAGTGAATATACTATAGTACATATCAATTATACACCAAACTTATATATAACATACATTCATAAAATTTCAAATTAATGTGACTATTTCAAACAAGTACGTCTGTGCATTTTTAAGAATTAAAACTGAAATGTACTCTCTTTGTCCCCACCCTAACATCAGTCCCACCAATTTTTAACATGTATGTAAGAGTAGTTTTTTAAAAATTAAAGTGTAAATGTACTTAGCATCTCACCCAATTGTTAATGTGTTTGTGGGAGAGTGTTACGAAAAATATTTTAAGATTAATGTAAAGTATAATTATATTATTTTAGAAAAAAAATAAAAGTAGAATATTTTAAATATTTATTTAAAAAATAAAAAAATAAAATAAATTATAAAGATATATTTTATATTTATGTTAAAGTGTGTGTCAAACACAATATCATAAACATTAACAATTGGATGGGTGAGAGGTGGGGGTGGGGGGATGGTGGTTGGGCGGTGGGTGGGGCATTTAGAGAGTAAATATTTTGACACAATTAAATATTAGTGGCCTCTTCTGCGTTTGATAAGAAAAGATAAATGCATTACTACCAAATATTAAGTTACATAATTTTTAAATATTTTAAATTACTCAAATAAAGACAAAAAGAAGTTGTTGATGGTAACCTTTTTATCTCTATCTTTAATCATAATGACAAAATTGAATGCTTCTGCATGTAAATTTAAAAGTTTATGCAGATAATGTCGTCATAATTTGACTTATTATGATTTTATAATTTGACTTATATATTATGATTTTATTAAAGATTGTTCACGAACATATTTTTATAAGTATTAGTAGGCTAAAACATTTCATTGCTACAGAGGTGAGTATAGGCTCCAGCAGATCGTTTGAAAGAGGTATATAGCTTTTAAAATTGTGTAGCTAGTTTTGTTGTTGTGAAATTATGCTTTTTTATATTTAATCTTAAGATTTTATTTTTGTGCTTCTATAATTCTCATTATTTGATAAAATTATTATCTATTGTTGTATTGAATTCTATGTTTTGTGATTTATATATGTGCATCTTAATTCTTGTGGATCATGTTGATGGTAAACTATTTATCTCTATCTTTGATTTATATATGTTTTTTAATAGTTCTTACAAAGATTATTGAGAAGGATTTACATGTTAGATCCATTAATCTACCTCTTTTGTCAATGGACCTTTTGAAAGAAATGATACTTTTCATAAACCTTTTGTTTTTTTTGCAAAATTGTTACAATCTATATCATTTAACAAATTCAAAGAAGATTAGGTGAGGAAGTGTTCTTTGAATATAAATTTTAGCTTTGTAGTGTGTAAGTATATGTTTATATTTCATTCTGCCTCAAACCGAAAATGGTTGTTTAAGTTGTTAATTAATACGCACTTTTCGATTGTGTACGAAATTGAAATTCGATTTGTAGTTTTCTAAGTATAAGTTGCATAATACTGTTGTAGTCCCTCTCATTTTTTTACAGTTTTTACGTATTTGACACGCATTTTAAGGCGATTATAATGTATAGTTTCATAATTTATTTTTGAAATTTTCCTTTTCTGTATAAAAATATGGCCATTATATTCTTATTTAGAAGATTTTTTTTTTTAAATGTTGGCAACTATACTTTTATAAGAATCTTAAACTGTGTGTAGAGTTGAATATAAAAAAATTGGATGGGACTTGAGGAGTAGTATAACGGAAATTGGATGGGACTGAGGGAGTAGTATAACGGTATTTAGAATAATTTTGATAGTTTATCATGACACTCACATTGTTCTGTTTTTTTTAAGTCACAGCTCAAGCCATTATTTTTCTTCAACTTCTGTTTTGTGCCACTTTGATGAGTTACTTAGATTTTTAGGAAATTAAACAAATGGATAAGGGCAAGGCTGTTATGGAAGAACAAATAGACACCCAGGTAAGCCTTTTGTTATATATATGGAGATATAGCAGTAAAAAATTACTAAGCTTATACTTGAATTACTAATTACAATTTTAATATAAACTTAGTCTACATATAATTTTAGTGTAAGCTATTTATACTTGAATTACTAATCACAATCTTAATGTTTAGTCTACATATAATCTTAGTGTAAACAAATTAGTCTAACTATCTTATTGTCTTATTTATTAAGAGGTTTTCTCAACTTTTTGGTTCTTCCCTTTCTACCTATTAAATAAGTTACTTGTTTATCGCACCTCCTTGTACATTAAAAAATAATTTTATTATAATATAAATTCGATCATCCAAACTCAAAAGTTTACAATTTACAATGTTTAAAACAAAACATATTACAAACCTGCTAATATCTTAACTTCTCCAATATACCATCCACACCTCTGTTTCATTAACCTGTAGTTGGCGAATACATAGTAACCTCTGTTTTCATTAACCTGTAGAAAGTCATTGTTTTTGCTTTAAACAGATGGAGAAGGGTAAAGCTGTCGTGAAAGAACAAATGGACATGCAAGTAAGCCTTTTCGTGCAAGTATGTAAATTTTATAATGATAATATGCAGTACTCTTGTAAAGTTAACATCCTGCAATTGCTTTGAGAGTTTAAGTGTACCTAAAACTCTAACAGTACCGGAGCTGGTATGGGAGCTACAGACTCCATTAATATTTTTAGGCTTATCCAATGCCAATATTACTGACACTCAAGTTCAGAGCATTTCACAGTTTCTGCAGCATCGATTTTTATAAGCATTTTGAGTTCTGACATTGCATTGTCTAAAAAAAGATGTACATCTACATGCATATATAGTACTTTAGTAACAGAATTACAAAGCATAGATTCAGAAGTGCATTGCATTGTCGAACAAACAAAACATTCATCATGCACTATTCACGTTGCACATACTTGGCATTTGGCTTAGTTGCCCGTTGAGACAATCTAAGTTGCAATATTATAATTGCAGATATTATAATTATAATTTTAATCTAAGTTGCAATTGCAGGATGTTTCCACTTTAGATGGAAATTTATATAATGATAATATGCAGTACTCTTGTAAAGCATATTTATAATTGACAATTATTTACTAACTTTATGCTTGAACTAATTACTAATCAATTTTGGCAATTATGGTATCACTCCAGGTTTTCAAATTACAAATTTATGTTTCAATTATTAGTTATCTAAGTTACAGCAGCTATGATATCACTCAAGATTTTCTCTCCTTTTTCTCTCTCTTTTCTACCTATATATTAATTGATATGTATATCTCTTCCAATTACTTTTTAGATATTAAAAGAAAAACAAAACAATGCTCTATCATATGAAGTTGTACTGTAACATTTTCATGCTTTTATGTGGTAGGAGTGATTACCTACACTGTACTAAGATACCTATAGAGTTACAACCTTAAATAACTTAATATCTTTATTAGAGTTGAACATGTATTGTAATGTCAGGAGGGTGATATGTCGCGAGCCTCTCTTCCACCAACATTGATCGTTCTCTCCTCGGATACCCAAAGGTTTGTTACCCTTAGGCCTTCATATGATTCCAAATTTTTATCTGAAGAAAAATGTAAGGGAATATCCAAATTAGTTCTGTCATTCTTTTTTATAATTAGTGTTACAAATTAGTTGTAGGCCGAAAGAAAGAAATGACAATAGCAGAAGTGCTATTTTTTTGCTAAATTAAGAGATGTATTAGAAAAGAGAATATACAAGGGAGATCTCCCATGCTCTATAACCAATTCTCGAGATAGAAAGCAAAACTATAAGCTGATTACATCAAAATAAGATGAGGCCTATTATATACTACTCTAGAGAACCAAGTTGAGCTGTTAAGCCTGGTTTAACATCAACTAGAATACAATCTATAGGCTTCATTGGGCCAAAAATTCCTTTGTCATGGGCTCGGCATGTTAAAAATAAATAATATATTTTTGACTATTAATATAATAGAATTGTGTGGAAGTCTCTGAAATAATCTTGATACATGTATTAGTATCTTGGTATATGTATTAGTATTTTTCTATGTTCAATGTATTGGTGTAGGTACATATAATCTCTGGATACATGTATCTTGGTCAAGTGATGTCTATTGGAGTCTAAGAGTTATCTAGATCTTTCTATGGAGTCCTATATAAAGCCTTGTACCAAGTCATTTGTAATCAAGTAATTTTTCAAGTAATACATTTCTTCTCCTAAATTGTCTTGAGTGAGTTTGAGTGAGATCCTTTCTTCCAACAAAGTGGTATCAAGAGCCAAAAATTCTACTTCTACTTGTCTTCAAAGAATGCTTGTGTGGTGTAAAGAAGAAGAAGATCATGGAAAGTGGAATGTCTCAATGGCAAATGCCAAAGTTCACCAAAGATAATTATGAGAATTGGTGCATTCGTATGAAGGCGATCATTGGAGCAAATGATGTGTGGGAAATTATGGAGAAAGGATTGGGGTGCCCGAAAATGAAGCAAATTTGAATCAAGTTCAAAAAGATCAACTTCAAGCCCAAAGAAAGAATGATCAAAAGGCGATCATGATCATTCATCAATGTTTGGATGATTCAATGTTACAAAAAGTGACTTCCGCAATAACGTCAAAGAAAGTTTGGGATACTCTCAAATCTTCTTTTAGTGGCGATATTAAAGTAAAGAGAGTTCGGCTACAAACACTTCGTGGCGAGTTTGAGGCTTTGCGAATGAAGGAATCCGAATCAATCTATTATTTTTCAAGGGTCTTGACCGTTGTCAATCAAATGAAAAGCAATGGAGAAGAGGTAAGTGATGTTCGTGTTATTGAAAAAGTTCTTCGTTCACTTGACTCTAAATTTGATTACAAAGTTGTGGCAATTGAGGAGGCTAAAGATAACAAGCCCATGAAGAAAAAATGTTAAAGAAGGAGCCAATTGAACAAGCCTTACAATCAAAGTTATATTTTAAAGATAATGATGGAAGGTATATGAGGAACCAAAGAGGTCTTGGACAAGGACGTGGAAGAGGATTCTTTGGACAAGAAGAGGTCGTGG
>NW_027420868.1:0-55470 GCF_009905375.1 Apium graveolens | reverse complement strand
CAAATAATAATTGTATCCCAAACCTCTGTGGTTGTTTACAGTTAATGATGTTATGTTTCAAACATCCCATCACTCCATTAAATAATATGTTCATGGCCTTCTGTCCTTCCTGACTTGCTCAATCAGGGTCTGACCATTCATGCCTAGGTTTTGGAACAGATGTCTCATGCCATTACAGCTCTCATTGTACACAAGGCTTCTCTCTATGCAATCCACATAGGCCTCATCTGGGAAAGACGATGTAGGTGCATCTTCACCTTCCGTGGTGATAATTATCTTTATCCAGAAATGAAATTTGACTCCAACATCTTTTCTTTTCATCTTGCTGTTTGTTGTGATATTTACACTCTCTGTACTTCAAGAGCTTGCTCTGATACCAATTGTTATTCCCTAAAAATACAACAAAATTACATAGGGGGAAGGTTGAATGTAATTCTGACTTTTTTTCAGATTTTAAAACAGTTCTTACTAATACATATAACAATGTTTGATTTGCTAAGGTGCGAAATTAAAAGATAATTGAAATCAAAACACTAAGTAGTAAAACGTAAGCTTTAAAACTTTCTGGTGGATTTGAATATATCCACCATATATATATATATTCAGTATGAGAACTCTGTGTAGCTTAAAATGGCTCACAGCTACTTTACAAGTAAACAAATAAACTATAGAGAATTCTTGACAAGTACAGCTTTTTTTATCTCTCTTTAAAATGTGTTTGCTTAGTTAATGTTACTAGCTACACTTGGTTTATACATCACCGAGTTTTTCATGACAATAAGACAATAATAAAACACATATCTAGTCTAACTCCATGTTGCTTCACAACTCTATTCCAACATCTTTAAATATCTTCACAATTGCATGGAAATGGTAATGCTTCTTTGTTCTCAAATTCCTGCTTAACAGGCTGCCACATTCCTTTTGCAAAACCCAACGCATGTGAATTTGTTGTCACTGTCAATAGATATTTGAATTTGATCATCCGTCGGGACTATGCTTGTAATAACCCCCAAAATTTTCAACTTTTTGTAACCCTGGTGAATAGTGTTTTAGCTGAATGAGAAAACTTTTCATGCCACACTATGTAGGGTTCTGTTATGGATATTCTGGGATATTATTAGTACTCTATGTGGTATATAAGTGTATGTAAAGATCGTCGGAATCCAATTTCCGAACACTTGGATTTTTCCCGGAAATCCACTAGATACGGAGAGAATTGAGTATAAGGTAACAGGATAAAAAGGATTTAAATTAAAGGATTATAATAGAGGATCATAAAAAGGAATATAATGTATTGAGAAAGGTTAAGGAACCTAAGTAATAAATCCCGGGTATGATCCTTCAAACGATAAACGAAAACGAAAGTTAAGCGAACCGTATAACAGATCAGCGGTCATTAGGAAAACAATTAGGAAGTTAATCAAAGGGATTAGTGGGGATGATGTCATCCAACCAATAGAAAGAGGACAAGGAGGGGAGGATGACATCATGAGGATGACACAAGCATGACATGGGAAGGAAGGAGGTGTGGTGGCTTTTTAACCACACAAATTCAAGGGCAACAAGGTAATTGACTAAATCAAACACAAAAACAAATCAACCAAGCCAAGCAAAATCATTTTTTCATCAAAATCAAAAAACCAAGGCTTGTTCTTGAAGAGCTCTCGGCTTTTTACTATTCAAAAGCAAGAAATTCAAAATCAAAGATCCAAGCTTCCTAAATTGGTGAGTTAATTCCCTAATCATCTTCATGCTTAGTTAGGGCTATATCATGAGTTTAAGCCATCAATTCCTTCTCCATCTTCTTCATTTAATCAAAGAAGAAGACTATGAATAGTGTTTTCAAGTTTTTAACTTGAAGTTTTTCTTGTTTTCCTTGAAGATCCAAGCATTCCTAAGACTTCTCAAAGCTTCTTAAGGCTTCCTAGCTCCTCCCACCACTTCAAGGAAGGTATACCATCTCCAAACCCTAGATTCCTATGTATTATAAGATGATTTTGATTAGTAGGATATATTGTAGCTTGTTGTTGTGATTAGAGTTTGGGAATTGAAATGGTAGTGAAATGGAATGGTAAATGTTGTGGTTTTGATTAAAAGAACTTAAGTATGGTTAAAGTTAAGCTTAGGCATAAGTATGAATGTTAAAATTGAATTGGTTGGGGTTTTTATGATGTGATAAGGATGGATGTTGGTTGTATGTTGGATTTGAGGTTGAATTGGGAGGGTTTTGAATGGTTTAAAATATTGGAAATCGCGTAAACATAGCCGTCGTAACGTCCGATTTTCTTTGGACTGTTTTTGTGCATAGCATTATGGACCCGATAACCCCCTGCTAGATTATGACCAATGCCATGTTTTAGATAGCTCATGTTACGAGGCTTCGTTTTGATATGTAGTTCGTTCGATTCCGATGCACGGTTTAGGAGAAACGACCGTTTCAGGTAACGGCGTTTCGCGAACGAACTTTTTCCCTCACCTTAGTTTGAAACATAGGTTAAGACCAAAAAAGGGTTAATTAATGCATGGAAACATTATGGTAAGTGTGTTAGGCAGTTGGTAAGACACTCGCGAAGGAATCGCCTTAAAACTCATAAAGGTTAAATTATTTAAAAATGGTGGAGCCGAGGGTACCCGGGTGACCTTAAGCAAATCAGTAAGCGCAAAACAAGCGTTAGAGGTCTAAGTTAGTTAAAGAATAGATTACAAGTGACTTTGGTTTAATTCCAACTTACTTGTTGTTTATAGGTTACCAGACTCGTCCCGAGCCTTTTTTCACCCAAGTCGCTCAGGCAAGTTTTCTACCTGTTATAACTTGTGTTGTGATGATTTGTGTATATGCATGATCTTGCGTTAAATGCATATTTGTTTATAGCAAAATTCTTGCGATATATTGTGGCATGTTATATGTATATATGCATGCCTGTTTTGTATTCTGCTATATATACTTGTTGATTCAGTTTGATATACCTGCTGAGAGGATAGCGGTAACTGCCATATACCCTTAGTATAGAGGTGAAAACATTTTCTAAACCGGGAGTCGAGGATCCCGAGTAGATTTTGGTATATATGTATATATACATATATAATTTTAATAATCATATATATGGTTATAGTTTTTCAAACCATTAATCGAATAAGGTTTATTCGATAACTTTATTTTATTTAATGAATATTATTATGAATATTCATTCGAGGGGCTTATTACTCTTTTATTACTTTATTGATAATTATTTTGAATATTCATTCGAGGCTTATGACTCAGTTTATATTATTTAAATGAATATTATTTGAATATTCATTTAGGATCTATGGACTCCGATTATTTGCTGAGATATGTTCTTTATTTTATTAAAGAATAAGGTGTCGATAATCAAACTTATCTTTGATTATTCAAATAAAGATAGTACTTTCGTATAAGTATATCTTTGGTATTTAATACTCGTTTCAAGTATAAGTTTTAATACTTCTACTTCAATTATTTTTATAAAGATTATTCTTTATGGGAATATTATTTAAATAATAATATTCAGTCATTTTCTAAATATTTTGGGGACTGATTTACTTCATTAAATAAGCTTTACTCCAAACACTCTATAAAGTGTTTTCGAGTCTTCAAAATGATTTTTAAAAGTTAGAGCGGATCCCAAAACTCATTTTTTTTTATTTAAGATCTTCCTTTTTAAAGGGATTTAAATACTCGCTCAAAACCCGAGGGATCCGGCTCTGTGGTGTATTTTATATTCGCAACACGGTTGCAGTTTTGGTAAATGAATTGATTACTTACCCAACGTTCGGGAAGTAAGTCCATCTATTGAGTCGGCATAAGCAACATGGGCTCAGTGGGCGTCCATGATAGTGTAAGTGGCTCAGTGGGAGTCCATCAAATGCATAAGTGGCTGAGTGGCAGTCCAGCATAAGGTCCTATTGAGACCAGGGTGATGACCAGTGGGGAATTCGTCCATCTACTAGTAGAAAAGGTTACTTATGGGTATCTTCGCCTGATCAGCAAGATATCTGGTTTATGCCAAATTCTTTTCCTTTCCAAATTTATTGGATATTGCAATTCTGTTCATACTTTACATGACAGAGGTTTTCAGGAAATTGTATAAAGAAGATGTATATGTGGATATATATATATATATAAGAACTTAATGAAGTATATCATGACTTCATTTCCTTTAATAAAATTTCAAAGATTTAATCTATTCAAATCTTGTCTTGTAGTCTCATCTATGTGATGAACTGTTGAAAACTCTTTATACTCTGAACAGTGGTAGTTCAAGTAGCTTTATAAATGATATAAGTATAGTGAAGTATTTGGTAACTTCATCCCTTGTTTTTACTTATATCTAGTAAGTAATTATCTTACACTTGGTAAAAGATTTTAGTAAGTATCCATTTAGATACTTATATTATTGTTATCACTATGTATTATCTTGCGAGCTGTAAGGCTCACTCTTGCTTTATTTCTTCATCACACAACAACAGTTAGGAAAGATGGCCAGACTCCAGCAGACCCAGCGCAAGCGCGTGGGAAGCGTCCCGCGTCTTCCCGATGATGTTGTAGCTGCTATAGCTGCAGAGGTAGATCTATTGTAGATCAGACCATCTACTTTTGAGAATCAATTATGTATAATTATAACTTGTGGCAGATAATGGCAATTAACTGTAAATTTATCAAGTAATCATTTTGGGTTGTAATAACTTTTAAATTGTGGATTCAAAGACTTGTACTTATTTCTATTTCATCTCTGAGACTATAACGGGTTGTGGTGTGTGTTAGTGTGGGGTCACAGCATAAGGTTATTATTATTAATTAAGTGAAGTGATATTGTGGAAAGAAAGACCGTGACGACCCGGATCCCCGACCCCGGATCTGGGGGTGTTACATAAATGGTATCAGAGCTAAGCGTTATAAACCTCAGAGATGATGCGTCGATATAATAACAAACTCACAAAGATAATAAGAACTCTTGCCAAGTTCATGGTCGGACTACTTAAAGTAGTGCTGACAGTTAAAACCCTTACGGGAACCCTTATAAGTATCATGATAGTAACTTAGCTCGTTTAATGTGTAGGCGCCTGAGATAGAGGACCCTGAGATGTTCGAGCGTGAGCATGATGAGGCATTGCTAGATGTTGAGGATCAGGAGGAGCCTGAGATGGAGGAGGATGAGGAGGGACCCCTCAGAGGAGTCAGAGACGGAGGTCATTGCTATTTCAGATGAGGAGGACCCCTCAGAGGAGTCAGAGACAGAGGTTATTGCTATTCCAGATGAGGAGGACCCGGATGAGGTCCCAGTAGCTGAGGAGCGTGTTGGACCTATGGTAGTGTATGCTGGTACCCCATTACCCACACTTCTGGTGGTCAGAGCCCCTACCCCTCCACCACTATCTTGGATTCCTGATGATGACAGCTCAGAGACCCATACTTCCGAGCCTAGGTAGACCGAGGAGGCACCCTCAGCGGCTCCGGATTCACCACCTCTTGACCCTGCCCACAGGCAGTCTTCGTTAGCTCATGGATATGTTCAGGATGTTCTGAGGACCCGAGTGGCTGTTGCCGAGGGCCGACTGGATGAGGCCAGGAGGGAGTTGGATGTAGAGACGGCGGGTAGGCGTACCCGAGCTTATGAGACTAGGGCTTCTATACCCCGATCCTTGAGGAGGGAGCTTACGGGGATAGAGCTCACATCCCGAGCGAGGCTCAGATCGCTCCAGGGGGACAGGCATGGTAGGATCTCCAGGCGGCAGGCTGACTATATCTTCCGTCGTGCGATGGAAAGGGTATGGGAGCTGACCCACTCCGGTGTGTGATTCAGGATTGATGATGGAATAGTCTAGTTGTCTAGTTAGCCGAGGCCTTAGTAAGAGCCAATTTTCCGGGATAGTTGACTTGTATATAGCATCCCTTTTTCTGACTAGACAGATAGACTCTTGTGTATCACTTTTGGGACAGATGACTGTAGCACTGTTGTACTTTTGACCAGATCAAACTATGTATTTCTCGCATTATGTATATATTTGTTCCCTTTGGTTCAGTTCATTAGTGACAGGATCACTGTTTTTATCATTATTATTACTGCACTTCGTATTAGAACTTTCTTAAAATAATAGAATTGCGATATACGTTCTCCCCATTATAAGAGCTGTGCAGGGCACAATGTTGTATATGATTGTGACCTAACGTTGAATTTTTCCCAATAATTTTTTTTATTATCAGAATCATGCCGCCAAGAAAGATTGGAACTAGGGCGAACCCTGGATCTGAGGACCAGGGAAGCCATAACCAGGATGATAGGAACCAGGAACACAGTGAAGAGGAAGATGAGGATTATGTGGAACAGGATGACTCCCTGTATGAAGAGGAAGAGGAAACATATGATGTTGAGGGATTTGAGATAGAGGCTGAAGAAGGAGAAACCGAGGTTGAGCAACCAGTACCAAACCCAGGCATGGATCCCATGGGCCAGTTCATGCAACTCCTAAGGCAGAATTTGGAACGTCAACCCAACCCACCCCCTCAAGGAAATAACAATACTGTGGCAAACTCTTTCAGGGCTTTTAAGTCCCTTAAGCCCCCTGAGTTCCACGGATCAGCCGACCCAGTTGAGGCAAGAGCATGGTTAAAGGAAATGGAGAAATTCTTTAAGATTTTGAGTACCGATGAGGCACAGAAGACTGTATTTGCTACCTACCTTCTGAAAGGAGAAGCTAACTACTGGTGGGAGGCCAAGAAAAATATGGAGACAGATGCTATTATAACCTGGGAGAGATTTAGTCAGTTGTTTCTGGGAAAGTATTTCCCGAGGTTTATGGAAAACCAGATGGAGCTCAAGTTCTTGGAGCTAAAGCAGAATAACTTATCTGTAGCAGAGTACGAAGCGAAATTTACTGAGTTATCAAGGTTTGTGCCGGAGTTTGTGAGCACCGAGGCAAAGAAAGCTAGGAGGTTTCAGCAGGGACTGAAACCGTGGATTCAGAATAGGGTGGCAATCCTTGAGCTTACGGACTATGCCACTCTGGTGCAAAAGGCAACGATTGTAGAAGTTGGAAGTGAACAGATGCAGAAGGAAAGAGAGAAGAAAGGAATAAAAAGGAAAAGTATGAGCATGGGTGGAGGTTCCGCAAGAAGGAGCTTCCCAACTAGATTTAATCGAGGAGCAGTGTCCCTACCAGGAAGGAACACTGGGTTTAAGCGGCCAATGAGTGTGAGTGTAAGCCAGGGCGGCCAGAAATCAAGAATGTCCTATTCCAACCAGTCTCGACCCCCATTGCCAGCATGTAACATATGTGGAAGGAATCATACTAGGGAGTGTAAAGGAAAGCCAGTAACCTGTTTTAAGTGCGGTCGGGAAGGCCACTATTCAACTAAGTGCCCATCATCAACCACTATTCAACTAAGTTTTAATACTTCTACTTCAATTATTTTTATAAAGATTATTCTTTATGGGAATATTATTTAAATAATAATATTCAGTCATTTTCTAAATATTTTGGGGACTGATTTACTTCATTAAATCAGCTTTACTCCAAACACTCTATAAAGTGTTTTCGAGTCTTCAAAATGATTTTTAAAAGTTAGAGCGGATCCCAAAACTCATTTTTTTTATATTTAAGATCTTCCTTTTTAAGGGGATTTAAATACTCGCTCAAAACCTGAGGGATCCGGCTCTGTGGTGTATTTTATATTCGCAACACGGTTGCAGTTTTGGTAAATGAATTGATTACTTACCCAACGTTCGGGAAGTAAGTCCATCTATTGAGTCGGCATAAGCAACATGGGCTCAGTGGGCGTCCATGATAGTGTAAGTGGCTCAGTGGGAGTCCATCAAATGCATAAGTGGCTGAGTGGCAGTCCAGCATAAGGTCCTATTGAGACCAGGGTGATGACCAGTGGGGAATTCGTCCATCTACTAGTAGAAAAGGTTACTTATGGGTATCTTCACCTGATCAGCAAGATATCTGGTTTATGCCAAATTCTTTTCCTTTCCAAATTTATTGGATATTGCAATTCTGTTCATACTTTACATGACAGAGGTTTTCAGGAAATTGTATAAAGAAGATGTATATGTGGATATATATATATATATATATATATATATCAGAACTTAATGAAGTATATCATGACTTCATTTCCTTTAATAAAATTTCAAAGATTTAATCTATTCAAATCTTGTCTTGTAGTCTCATCTATGTGATGAACTGTTGAAAACTCTTTATACTCTGAACAGTGGTAGTTCAAGTAGCTTTATAAATGATATAAGTATAGTGAAGTATTTGGTAACTTCATCCCTTGTTTTTACTTATATCTAGTAAGTAATTATCTTATACTTGGTAAAAGATTTTAGTAAGTATCCATTTAGATACTTATATTATTGTTATCACTATGTATTATCTTGCGAGCTGTAAGGCTCACTCTTGCTTTATTTCTTCATCACACAACAACAGTTAGGAAAGATGGCCAGACTCCAGCAGACCCAGCGCAAGCGCGTGGGAAGCATCCCGCGTCTTCCCGATGATGTTGTAGCTACTATAGCTGCAGAGGTAGATCTATTGTAGATCAGACCATCTACTTTTGAGAATCAATTATGTATAATTATAACTTGTGGCCGATAATGGAAATTAACTGCAAATTTATCAAGTAATCATTTTGGGTTGTAATAACTTTTAAATTGTGGATTCAAAGACTTGTACTTATTTCTTTTTCATCTCTGAGACTATAACGGGTTGTGGTGTGTGTTAGTGTGGGGTCACAGCATAAGGTTATTATTATTAATTAAGTGAAGTGATATTGTGGAAAGAAAGACCGTGACGACCCGGATCCCTGACCCCGGATCTGGGGGTGTTACAATGCTTGTCATCCGTTGGGAAGCTTTGTTGATAATCGGTCAGGAGTCTTGTAGATCATCTGTCGGGTGTCTATTTGTCACTTGACTCCATTTCACTTATACAGAATTACAAGACATCTCATATTTACAATTAATCAAACTATTTTGTATATCCATCAGCAGTCAACATGACTCATATACTCCTACAGAATCTACACAAAGATGTTTGCAGAAATATGCTACAAGACTTATTTGTTACATAAGCTACTCACTCGATGGATGTCAGTTTATCATCCATCGAGACTATAAAGTTCATCCATCGGGACTATACTTGATCATCCGTCGAGTGCTACAAAATTCACTAAGTTAGATCTACTAAGTTGTTTTGTTTAACTTATTATCAAGTTCACAATATATTCCTAACAGCCCTTAATCTTGCATTCTTCCAGTTGTATTTGTAGACTTTCCATTTTAGTTATAAAACAGTTTGTTCATTGATAATCTTGAATCTTCAAGTTGTTTGTATTCTATAAATTTGTGCTGTTATCGAGATCTTCCTTACTATGTAAAGATGTCCCATGTCGATACATAGACCGGCTTAGCGATATCTCTAGTTCTCTATAGTAGTTTGGCTTGTCGATATCTCCACTTCTCTACATGCAGTTTTGACTTGCCAACATCTCCACTTCTCTACATGCAGTTTTGACACTCCGACATCTCCACTTCTCTACATGCAGTTTTGACTTGTCGACATCTCCTCTTCTCTACATGCAGTTTTGACTTCTCTACAAGTAGAATGACATTTTTACAAGAATAATGACTTCTCTACAAGTATAATGACATCTCTACAAGTAGAGTGACTTCTGTAATATCTGGGATATATCGTGTAATTATTTTTGCTAATAAATAAATATTATGCATGTCCAGTATTTATTCTGTGAATTAACTGCAAAGTGGTATATGTATTTGGATTTTCAAAAATAATATCAATTGAGTATTTTAATTTTTATATGTCCAAAATAAAATATAGATAATTGTCATATCTTCCTATTTATTTTTATGTTGATTTATAATTTTATAGGAAATTTATGGATTTTATGAAATCTTTTTCCGAGTATCTATAAACTATTTTATATAATTGGGAACCAACCGATGTCACCCGTTTTTACGTTTTTATAACCCGAAACTCTTCCGAGTACTCCTTCTTAACCTAATTGCAATATTCCGAGCATTTTCCATGTTTAGACCTTTTTCGATCCGGTGTACGGTTTGTCCTGCGCGGGTCCCGACGCAATATTTTCGATCAGATATTCATTTCGGTAAATCAATAAAACTCGTATTTTTGATAAATGGGATCTTTTTATTAAACTATTATAATTATCACCTCGTAATACGTGTAACCAGGCGCTGAGACCAAGACCGCAGTACAAATTGTACTGATTTGGATAATTATCCCGAAAATCGGTACCGTTTGGATCTGTTTTTATAAATAAACGTACCATTTTATATCCGGAATGATCCAACGGGATACTAATTTTCCGTAATTATAAATAGCCTTTACCGTATTTTATTTCGTACCAAAAATCATTTGCAAACAGTAATTATAGAAATTTACAGAGAAAATCTATATATTCATATAATCTTCTGAAAATCAAACCATCTTTTGAAGGTGTTAGTGATCTCTATTTTCAAAGCTCGAGTAACCAAATCGAAGGGTTTGAGGAGTACTATCAGATTCTGGAACTTGTTTTACTGCAGAATCAAAGGTTGATTTTATATATTTTTAATTATTTTTGAATTATTTTGATTAAAAATATGAATTTTTGTACGGATGATTGTTTGAATGATTTGATGCTTGCATTTTGTAGAGCTTGTTCTCCTGATGATTTTCATATGTCATATGACTGATTTGAAGTTCAATAACATGTTCAAAATTGAGTTTAATCTTCGAATTTTAAAATTAGGGTTTATAACCCGTATGAATGTTCTTAATTGAAAATTAGGGCTTTTTGTTCTAGGGGTTATTAGCTGTTGAAATATAGCGGGTTGTGTTCCTTATGAAATTTGCAATTGATTGGTGTATAGCTTGTTAACAGAGGATTCGTGGTTTGAAGAGTTGTGTTTTTAAATTCTTGTCGAGCTCGCCGGAAACCGGCGAGTTTCTTGAGCATTTTCCGGTCAATTCTGAAATAGGTTATGTGTTTTGATTACTGGAATAAGTTCCTGGGGGTTTGTACTCTAATTCAGGAGAATTTGGGGGCCTGAGGTGGCCGGGATCGTGTTCTCCGGCCACACTCCGGCGAAGTCGACGGCGGGGATGGCAAAATTGCAAACAGGCCCCTCTAGTTTTAAAAACGATACAGTTTGGTCCCCCAGGTTCCCAGAACTTGCAAATTTAGGATTCCTGTTTATAAATTATTTAAAAATCTTATTTCCTATTTATTTAATTATAAAAAGTTGTTTTTAATTTCTGAAAATTCCAAAAATTATTATTTTAATTCCAAAAATTATTTTTAATTCAAAAATAAATCTGAATTAATTAGTTAATTAATTTTAGTTAATAATTAATTAGTTAATTGGTCAATTAATTAGAAAATTAATTGATTAATTGATTTAATTAATTATTAATTGATTTATTTAATTATTTAATTAGATTTAATTATTTAAAAAATGATTTAAAAATTTTGAAAAATAGTTTTGAGCTTTAAAATATTATTTTAAATTGTTTTCAAGGCTCGATAATTATTGTAAAATTGTTTTAAAGCCAGATTTGGCCAACCGAACCCTGTTTATTGCTTTAAAAATTGATCCAACGACCCGTTTTAAGTCCGAAAAATATTTTAAAAATCATATTAAATACCCGAAAGCATGTTTATGACCCGAGACTTCTTTATAAATGGTATATTATTGATTGTTTGATGTGTTACGTGTTATATGTGATTTGTTGTTTAACTATCGATCTATATGTTCGGTATTTACTTGTGTATAGCGTAACTTTCAATTCGTTAATCGGATTTGGGTAAAACGAAGGGTAGATAGAAGTGTATATTAAATAAAATTGTATGAGTGAGTAATGATAGATGTTTATAATATGTGAGCAGAAGATGCAAGGTGTAGGAAAGGGAAACAGATAGCCGAGGAGTTAGACAGTGGTAATTGGAAGTTAGTAAAGTATAGCAAGCTAGTACCAGGCAAGTAATCTGAACTTTCTCGAGATATATTGTCGATGATTGATAATCATGTTCTATATTGTAAGTGCTTTGAAGCACTGAACCTTAAACCTTGATTCCAGTTGTCGATCTTTGAGCCGTAAACCTTATTCTTTCTGAACCACTGATTCTTGCATACCCGAATACGAACCACCGATATACGATACTACTCCACAAATACATACAAACTAAATACCAAACACTGAATCAAATTGCTTACATATTCAAACCATTGTACCTTATGCTTTCAAGAACAAATCCTTGTAACCTTGAAATGTTGATCCTTTTTGTTATCCAATTCTTTCATTACCTAATAGCCAATCTTTGAAATTGACACATTAATCCTTTGTGAAGATGACAACCATTTCATTATTGAATATCCAATGTTGCTTATGATTTTGTTTATTACTTTACATTATTTATTTTGTTATTATGTTAGAATTGGATTGTTTTATAAAAAAATTATGGACCAGATTCGTGGTCAGACCAGATTGGTGGTCAAGTTAGGCCAATGTGTGTCAGGGATCCAGTAATTAGAGCAGAGTTGTGTGCCTTGCTCGGGGTTAGTGCGTGACTGATCAGCAGCCTAACCTTGGTTTTTAAAATAAAGATATAATATCCAATTCTAAATCATTAATCATTGTTCACTTGATACCTTAATCCTTTTCACTTGATGATCATTATTCTCAGTCTTGTCATTGTAACTTGTTGAGCTAGTTAGCTCATGTGTGCGATGTTGTTTATGTTCTTTTCCAGTTAAGAAGGAACCAGTTGGTAGCGAGGATCCCCAAACCAGTGTAAGAGCTAGGGGTCCAGGTTGATCGAGTTAAGCTAGCTGGCAGCTTTTGAGATAGTTTAAGTTTGTAAAAGTTTGTAATAATGTTTAATGATCAGTTCTAAGTTTGAATAGATGGGATTTGGATGATATAATATAAAGTGTGTGTGTTTGGCTTGTGTGCATACTTTAACCTGTTGTGGTCCGTGGTAGTTGGTAAGTAGGGTCACTGCATATTATTATTGTCTTTACTATTATTATAAGCATGTTATAAATAAGGTGTGTGTGCGTGTGGACCCCAAACTTCTGACCCGGGTTTGGAGGGCGCCACAACTTCTCTACAAGTTATTCTGACTTCTCGATAGACATCTCTGTACATCTTGATCTGTTACTTGTCGATATGCTACTTAGAATATTTTTCCAAAAATAACATTATTCAATTCCATGTATCTACACTTCTCTTTGAGGCACGATAAGGCTTGATCTTCTTTCAGAGTTTATTTCTTAGCTTGATAGTTATTCATAGAAAAATCCTCCATTTTAATCTCCTTAACACTTTTAGAGACTCAAGAAATACAATTACAAAATACAAGAAGATTATCATACAACTAAACCTTAGGTTTGTCATTGTGACTTAGTCTTGTTATGTAAAGGCATGTCTTACACAAATTTATTTAAACTATCTGAGTTTTCCATCAGTACTTTTGATATCAGAGTTTGACAAAGGATGACGTCATCAGCATTTGTCATCAGTATTTACTGATCAGTATTTGTCATCAACTTTTGTTCATATCAGTATTTGTGAAATTGAAAAACAGGAAATGTCACATGAGGATATATTTGCAGAGATATGTCGATGTTGGACTTTACTTATTTGTAGAAATCAATAGTTGGATATGTATTACACGTTCCTTATTCATGCATATCATATCAACTATAGAAGCACATATTAGGTTAATACTTTATGTGTCGATTATTGTTTATCATTCTGTGTAACCTAGCAGCTCTTAAAGATGTATGTTCATCTTTTGAGAAAGTTTTATAATAGTTTTTATTCATAATATAAATTGTTATTTACTATTGAGTTCTTAATTTAATTTTATTGTTATATACTGTATTCACCCCCTCCACAGTATCAATTCAGGCCTAAAAATGTTGCATTAATTACAATATGTTGCACTAATTACACTTAAATTTTAAGTCCAAACCCTAGTAGGAACCATGTAGTTCGAGGCCTGTCACAAACGAAAACGGAGTAGGCCCACAACATCCACGAACGAGACTATTCGTGGTCAAGGCCCAATACGGCTGGATTTAGAGACATGACGTCCAACATAAAAACTAATTTTTACAAGGAAGTATCAAGATTCTGCAGCCTTATAAGAGTTCATATTTCCTTCTAAGCAATATAAGTCTAACCCTAAACTCAACATCTATATAAAGGGCTCTATCCATCAACCTAGAACTACGTTTTTGGCTTGATTCTCTACAATACAGAGATACGTAGGAATCTTGCAAAGACCAGTAGTCTCGAACGCAAGAACAACCATTAAAACTCAAAACTCACAAACCCTAGCAAGAAATACAAACGAACCCCTAATTTTTATTCCACAACAACAATATAGCAAATAGATAGTATGGATAGCTATATAATATATATCGCCAAATAAGTAATGCAATTTAACATCCGTATATTTCTCAATATCTGCATATTCGTTGCAACAAATTATCAAAAATAAAAATAATATTAAAATAACATCAGAAATAATAATATATGTACATTAAAAATCGTAAAACTTAAATTAAAAAAAAAACAAAATAAAAAAATTTTAGAAAACCGTGTATCACACGGGTTATAAGCTAGTATGAAAGAATCACATTATTCTAGTATTCAAACACCATAATAAGATACGATGATACAATCGTAAATTTAATACGATTAGATATTCTAGTAAAGATAATGATAGAACATAAATCGCCAAAAGACTACTTCAATTTTTGATCTATATATTTGCTCGACATCTGACTATTTACTGCAACAATATTACTACAAACTATCATAAAAAAATTATATTACAAAAATATCAGAATTAATATTATGTACATTAAAATTTTATAAAAGTAAATTTATAAAATTTTACAAATAAGATAAGTACATTTTGAGAAATCATTCATTCAGGGGTCATAAACTAGTGTAAAAACTAGCTCTATAGCCTATGCAATGCATGGACATACTCTAGATTGTGCTAATTGAAATTGTTTTTGCTGTAATTGTTGACGATATATTAATGTTGTTACCTAATTTATGAATAATTTATTTGTTTATGCATATGAGCATGAGTGATTGAGTTATGTTTGCAATGGTGCATTCACATGAAGCAAAAAATTATGTTAGTATACTTCTTTGCCACTTCATAATTAAATGGTATTTGTGATATGTTAATATTTATAAAGTAAAATAATTATAAGTGATTATGTGTGTCTGATGTATATCAATCACTCTAAATATAAAATAATTATTAATTTGTTTTTTAATTATTTAATATGTTTATGTGTTGGAAACATGATTGATGAGTTATACTATATAGGCAATTGACGTCAAGATTGTAAGTTTACTCATTGAATGATATATGATACTCTCTGTCCCTATTTTGGGATGTTTCAACATATTGTTAATATTTCTTAAAAAATTATTTTTTTAATCTCTATGTCTAACAACGATGTTAACAATCTATGTGACGGTGGGAGTATATGATATATGTCATAGAATGATTAATAGTGAAGTATAAATCGTATATATATATATATATATATATATATATATATATATATATATATATATATATATATTGAGCCTGCTCCAATGAGACTCTCCTTATAATGAGCACTAAGTCCCAATCACCAAATCACCAAAAATCAATATCAATGTACAAATGCACAAACAAATGTAATTAAATACACATCAAATTCAACATTGATTTTCTGCATCACTGCCACTTTTGCAGCACATAACCACCACTACCACCATAACTAACTACAACATGATTACCAGTACTACCACTAACGGCCATAAACATCACTAACTACCATCACCACCACATACAAAAATCATCAACATCTTTTTACCTACAAAAATCACCACACTTTCTTTATTGTATCACTCCATCTACATCACAAATCACCTAATTTGCATCACAAATAACCTATTTTATTCATAAATCACTAAATTTCTATACAAATAACTCAATTGCTTTTGGGCAAATCACTGGAAAAAGATAAATTTATAATACATAACACTATAATATCCACCATAACTATCATCAATATATATCCCCCACCCTGAACCGTCATCGTATCCTCTATTAATGCCATAACTTTCACTTAAATGAGAAATCAGATTTAAAGAGTTACGAATATGAAAAACACATACCTAATGTATATCTATACCGACTATCAATTTGAGATTGCGATTTCGTATGGCTGAGTGGAAAAGGCGGTGGCATTATCAGATCTGTAGATTGGAGTAATGCTGACAATAATAAGTGGAATCGGTATTTAATCGGTGACCATTTTGTTTATCTTGTGACGAAGACATGGTAGCAGCGTGTGGGTGAGAAAAAGAAGATTTGTGGCGGAGGATGAATGTAACAGAGATATAAATAGGGCGAAGGTTAGAGACAGAGGATGGAGAAATAAATGAGATTTGGAAAGTTTGTGTGGTTATGATTTAATATACATATAAAAAGTGGAGGGATGGAATTAGGTTTTAATCTCATTTTAAAGGGGGTCTAATTTGAGCAATTTCCTATATATATATATATATAGCTTATTTTATTTTTTATTTTATTAAATTTAAAATAACATTTCACCATTTTATTATGTTGGAGGACGAGGTTAGATTGATGACAAATAAGAATATACGAGTATGTATGTGTGTGTAAGTATGTCCATGTATTAATATATATACGTGTATATATTTATTATATATATGTAAACATGTATGTATGCACATTTTAAATATATAACTATTGATAATTTTTAATAAATGAATGACGAGGTAAATTAAATATTATATTGATATTAATGCATGGGGTATAATTATCAATTGAATTCATTTGCTCAACAAACCCCTTAACGATGTTAACAACCTATTGGACGGTTGGAGTATATGATATATGTCACATAATTGTTAATAGTGAAGTATAAATCGTACATGTGTGTATAAATAGTTCATTTATAATTTTTATTTCATATAATTTAATATAATATTTGTCCATTTTATTGTGTTGAAGGACGATGTTAAATTGATGACAAATAAAAATATATGAGAATGTATCTATGTATGTGTGTGTTTGTCCATGCATGCATCATGCATGCATACATGGATGCATGCATGTATGTATGCATGCGTGCATGTATGTATGCATGCATGTATTTATATTTATATATATATGTATATAGTTATTGTGTGTATGTAAATATTAATGTATGTACGCACATGTTAATTATTATGAATTGTTGAATAACCAGTTCCTCAAATTTGATATCCATATTCCAGGTTCTATTTAATTTGATTCATTTAAATTATTGAACGTTCCATTATTTAAGTTTTGCACTCATATTTATATGTGTATAAATTTCTATACTTATTTTTGTTATGAATTAAAACTAGGGTTTATTAATTGTTATATTTATTACTAGGGTTCGTGAGTTTCGAGGCTTGATTTGACTATTCTTGTGTCTCGTGACTCAATCTGCCTTAACAAGATACCTACGTACCTTGCTGATTGCCAAGGATTAAGTCAAAAATGTTGTTTAGATCTGTGGGGTGAGGCCCCTTATATAGATGTTAAGAGTCCTTGAATTGGACTAGGGTTAGGAGACTTGGTGGACAAGTCTCTGAATTAGAATGGACTTTGGAGTCCTAGGAAGTAGGAAACTAATTCCTTATCCTATGAGATTTCTTGGAGGCCAATCTCCAAGAAATTATATCCTTAATTGGACTTTATTTATCAGTTGATTTACCTTATTAATTAATTACGAAATTAATTAATATTCAGGGTTTCGGGCCCTTTATACTGGGTTTAGCTATCAGCCCAATTCTGATATAATTAATGTGATATTAATTACGCCATTTATCATCAAAAATATGTTTCCACATGGAGCGGTGGAGATTTTTGAGAGCGATCCAGGCCAAGCATTCAAAGTAAATGGTTAGATATTGAAGCATTATTATGGGGATACGGCAAACCGTGAAGTGGTTAGTACCATTTTATTGTCAACTTGATCGCATAACTCCACGTCAAGCTAATAATATAAAAGAAGCGCTTCTTGGGAGGCAACCCAAGATATGAGACCATAGAACACCTTAGAATATATTACTTTATCCAAAAACCCAAAAAAATTAGAAAAAAAGTTACAAAATTTTTCTTTCCAGAAGCCTAGCATGTGCCTGCGTGCTAGGAGCGCGCGACCGCGTGCCAACAGGCGCCCGTGTGCTAGTGCCACGCGACCGTGTGCGTCCCTGACTGTTGAAAAATCATTTTTCAGCCTAAAAAAACAAAACAAAATAAAAAAAAAATCACAAAAAAATATAACCCATTAACCCACAATTTTCCCCCATACCATGCCACAATCACCACTCCTAATCAAAATTTAACCCTAATTTTGCCCTATAAATACCTACAACCTCTCCATACACATCCCACACACTTTGACTCTATAAAATCTGTCCTACACACCAAACACAAACTCTCCAACTCTTATTCTAAGTTTTCACGGCCCCAAAGAGATCACGAACTGTGGGTAGTAGCAGCACCAACCCGACTGCTACCGATTCTTCGAGGAATACTGCTGCAAGGCCCCGATTGTTGGATAGGGCTGCTGAAGAAGAGTACACCAAGCTTCTGACTAAGCCTATTATGAGGGAGAGGGGGTTCTTGCCATTAGGGAGGGATGGTGAGTTGCTACCGATGATTGATGAGAAGGGATGGATTACATTCTGTGAGTCACCTGAGGCGGTTCTGATGAGTATCGTTCGCGAGTTCTATGTGAACGCCAAGGCCGACAAGAATGGGTTTTTTATTGTTCATGGGCTTACTGTTGATTATTAGCCCGAGGCGATTCGCCGGGTGATTGGACAGCGACAAAGGAAACCACAAGAGGAGCATTGGAATGCAAAGGCCCTTGAGGACTTTGATTTGGACTTGATTATTGCTACTCTCTGTCAGCCAGGCACAGTGTGGAAGTTCAAAAGGGGATCCAATGATTATTGTAGTTTCCCTGCTGTCGTGATGAACATGTATGCTCGTGCTTGGAATGCGTTTATATGTGCTAATATTCTTCCTTCATTGCATGCACATGAGGTTACAATGGAGAGGGCGAGGTTGTTATGGGGAATTCTGAATGATGAATATTATGTGGACCTTGGTGAGTACATCTACCAAGGGATTTTAAAGTTTTTGAGGGGGAAATCACAATACTCTATCCGGTATACCTCTATTGTCACGAAGCTTTGCAAGGCAGTTGGAGTCCAGTGGCCTTCTTATGAGCAGTTGCATATATCGGCTGCTCCTATTGATTCATCGACTTTGAATGCGATGCAGGAGTGGACAGGTGGAGAGCCCGAGTCACATGGTTTAGGGTATCACCTTACAGGAGGAGTTCCAGCAGCTGGTGCTACCATGGCTAGGCCCAGTCAGGCTCAGGGAGAGGCAGGCTCTTCGAGAGCTCAGGGAGGAGATGGTTCGGGATTAGCTGATGTCCAGTACAGGAGGCTTTCAAGGAGGATGGATGCGATGTATGAGTCGCAGAGTTGGTTTGTGGAGGAGCTCACCCAGGCACTTGGGACTGCATTTAGAGCCCTTGGAGCTAACTTCCAGTGGCCCATTTTTGGTGAGGATTCTGCTTATCCACCTCCTGACACTCCACCCTCTTAGGGTGATGATGATGATTCGTCTGAGTAGGTATACCCTGTGTTCATTTCTATTACCTTCACTAGGGAAGGTGAAGATTTTAAGTTTGGGGGTAGTAGTTAAGGAACATATTTGTGTGTGTGTCATGTAGTTGTATTTTCATGTTAGTTTAGTTCATATAGTTGCATATTTTTGCCATATAGTTTTTTTAAGGATTTATAGCTTTATTTATCAACTCATATAGCTCATTAATATACCATGATTTGTGTTGCTTTACCGATTAATATGTGATATTGATGCGAGTGTAGTTATAGCGTTAAAGTGATGTTGAATCTTGTTAGGTTGATATGCATGCTAGAAATACTTGTAATTTCACTTAGCCTTAGATTATTCTTAAGGACTAGATTGTTGTCATGGTTTGATGGTTTTTGAGGTTAATCTATTGCGTATACTTAGAATGCATGCTAGGCTCTTAATGATAAAAGACATAAAAAGATAAAAATTGGAGAAAAAAATTGGAATTCATTGATAGTTGTGGCTAGGCGTCAATTGGCTAGTAGCTGGCTCGTATTGTATACGAGTAGTCTAGGGTTGAGCAAGATGGAGTGAAACGCACTTGCTCAGAAAATGAAAAAAAAAGAAAAAAAAGAAAAAAATATGGTTTAATGCACAATTGATCACTAGTGGGCTCTTTGGTATTCGAGTTATTAAGTTCTTAGGGGACTTTGTTCCTAGTGACCTAAGGTTTTTATAGTCTGGGATCCGCTAACCTAATGCTCGCTAAATGGGTACCATTGCATAAGTCTTTTGTGGACCTCACTCATTGCATGATCAAATAAGCATTTATTTTATGTGTTGAATAAAAGCATGAATCCGTAATAAACTCCAATAATATTGAAGTGTTATAAGTCATTTTGTGTCTAGAATATATTATTCGTATAAGCTTGTGATTGCCTTGAGGATAATTAAGTTATGGTGATTGATCTAGTTTTAAAGCATATCTGTTAAGCATTCGCACACACCACATTTCTATTTGTATGTTAGCTTGCGTGATTTGATTGATCTTTAGTCGCCTAATTGCATTTGTTGATATGTTATGTGTTGTTTGGTTTAGTCATCGCGAGGGGATCGCTGTATTCATATAAGTTGCATTCATGCATGTTTTATTCTAAGTTTGAATCTATGATGCTTGAGGATAAGCATCGATTCAAGTTTGGGGGTGTGATAAGTGGCATTTTATACCACTTAGAGCTTCTCATAACGGCTTGAATTGGTGTCTTGAACTCAAGTATTTTGTGTATTTGACGCGTTTTCTAGTGTTTTTGCATGTCAGGGTATAACTTGCTTAGATAGGTGGTTTTCATCAAATAAAGCTTAAGGAAGTGCTTGGAATCAGTCTAGGGGTGATGAGCGAAGAAATCAGGAAAAACAGAAGCAAAATAAAGTATTTTCCAGAAGGGTAGCACGTGACCGCGCGCCAGGAGCCGGCGACCGCGTGCCAGCCAGCGGTCGCGTGGAGACAGCAGGCGACCGCGTACGTGCGAAATTTCAGAATCGGGATTTTATTAATTCAAGTACAATTGGGCTTCTGTTGGCGCTGGTTCTCTTGGGCTATTATATAAACCTTATGGGAAGACGTTTTCTTCATAAAGAGCAAGGGGCAAGAAGATTGAGAAGACCGTTTTAGCACGCAACAACGAAGAAGAGGAAACATACGTTTATCTTGTGATTCTTTTAATTCGTTATAACAGTGGATGTTAGTTTTCTTTATGCTTTGAACCTTAATACTCTTGTGACGTACTTCATTATTTATTAAGTATTTTTCATCTTTATATCGTTGTGTTATTATCATGCTTTCATATGAACCCATGGTGACGATGAGTTCTATTATGGGCTAATCGTGATAATAGGATCCTAGAGGATTTACTATGGAATTCTTTAGTTAATTGTTTAATACCTTGGTATGTGGTGATTGTATGATATCTAGTATAGGTTGTGCTTATTCGTCTTATATGCATCACGAACATGTAAGATAACATGTTAATCTCTTGTGAAGCGACAGTGAATCTTGAGATTTAGAAATTGCCATGCTAGCATAGGTTCATATCTTGTATGCATGATTAAATCGTTATGTTGTCAAATTCTATAGACATATAGGGTCTCAACATAATTGATGCCTATTCAACTTCTATCTTAATTGTGGATGTTTGGTAGAATGGTATTCGTATAACGAAAGTTGGCGTTTATCAGTTTTGTGTTGTTCGATTAATATCATCACCATTACATGCTAAGGTTAATAACAATAACTATTGAATAAAGTAGTAATGAAGTTCGGATTTCATGTGTGTTTAATATTGCTAATTCAAGTATTTAATTCTCGTAGTAATTATTAGGTTACCAACCTTAATTGTTATTGTCTTGGCATTGAAGAATAATCATACATTGGTGAGTAAGTGTTAATTAAATATAATTAATCAGAGTCTCTGTGGGAATGAACTAGAAATCATTCTATATTACTTGTGAACGCGTATACTTGCGTGAATTATTTAGCGCATGCTTTGTGCCTAACAATGTCATCAACATAAACTTCCATAGTTTTGCCAATAAGGTTCTTGAAAATCTTATTTACCAACCTTTGATAGGTGGCTCCTGCATTCTTGAGACCAAACGCCATAACAAGATAACAAAAAACACCAAAGTCAGTAATGAATGATACCTTTGGGATGTCATCCTTATGCATCTTGATCTGATTATATCCACTAAATCCATCCATGAAGCTCAGCATCTCATGCCCAGCAGTAGCATCTATCAATGTATCAATCCTTGGTAATGGGAAACAATCCTTAGGGAATGCGTCATTCAGATCGGTGAAATCTACGTACATCCTCCATTTTCCATTAGCCTTCTTCACCATTACAGGGTTTGCTAACCATTCCATAAACTGTATCTCTTCAATAAAACCTGCCTCTAAGAGCTTCTCTACTTCTTCCTTAATAACTTCTTGCCTCTCTGGAGCAAAGTTTCTTTTCTTTTGCTTCACAGTCTTTCAATTTGGATCCACGTTCAGCTTGTGAGTGATCAGTTCCGGGTCTATACCAGGCATATCAGCTGCCGACCATGCAAACACATCACTATTTTCTTGTAAAAACTTCACCAACTTCCCTCTGTGGGGCTCTTCTAGTGATGCTCCAATAAAAGTTACTTTCTCAGGATCCTCGGGAGCCAAAGGAATCGGAACCAAGTCTTCTGCTGGCTTCCCTCTTTTCTCATCATTTTCACGAATATCCATATCTTAAATAGGCAGAACCTGCCCCCCAACTCCATTAGCCCTAAGAGATGCCACATAACAACTCCTTGCCATCTTTTGATCTCCTTTCTCTTCTCCAATCCCATTCTGGGTGGGAAACTTCATCACCGAATGGTAGGAAGAAGGGACTGCCTTGAAAGCATGTATTCCCGTTCTTCCCATGATTGTATTGTAAGTTGATCCAGCCTTTACCACTACAAAGTCCAACATCTGTGTTGCTTGTCTTGGTTCCTGGCCTATGGTTATTGGAAACTTAATTATCCCTTCAACAGGGCACTCCACTCCTGCGAATCCATATATCGACATATCGGTCGGGGTTTATTGAGAATCATAGTAACCAATCCTTAAAAAGGTATCATTTGAGAAAAATGTCCACTAAGGCACCATTGTCTACAAGGACCCTCTTCACGGGGCTGTTCCCTATTATCGGTGTTATGACCAGCGGATCATTATGAGGAAATTTCACACCCTCCAAGTCAGAATCATCAAAAATCATTGTCACTCCTATTATATCCCTCTTTGGGGCATCCCCCACAATATGCATAACCTCTCTAGTATAGGCTTTCCTCGAGTTTCTGGATGAGCCCGCAGCAGTTGGTCCTCCAAAAATTATATTTATCACCGACCCTCGGGGTCGTGGCCCTCCAAAGATTACATTTATCACCGGTCCCCTAGGCTGGGGATTTCTCCCCTGATCGTCTTGATATCTCCTACGATCATCGAAATTCTTTCTTCCATTGTTATTCCTACCTCCTCCATCTCCAGTATACTTGCTCAACCTTCCTTTTCGAATGAGGAACTCTATTTCATCCTTCAATTGTCTATACTCATCGGTGTCGTGACCAACATCCTTATGAAATCTGCAATATTTGCACTTATCTAGCTTGGTAAAATCAGCCTTCAAAGGCTTAGGCCAGCGAACGTCTCTATCCTTCTTAATTTCCATTAAGATCTGACTTCTAGGAGCATTCAACTTAGCATATTCAGTGAACTTTTGTCTAGGTCCTCCCTTCTTCGGGGTTGAATCATTGTTTTGCTCAGTTATAGGATATTTGTCCTTAGCAATATACTCCAAATCAGTTTTTTCATTTCTTGCCTCCAGCGGCTCGTTATTTACTACTGTCTTCCTCATGCTCTCCTCCACTTTAATGTACTTCCCAGCCCTATCTTGAAGCTGCAACATGCTTTCAGGGGGGCGCTTGCTAATGACATCTTGAAAAACTCGTCCCTTATTCCCTGTTGCAGTGCTATCATAGCTACCTTGTCATCAAGGTCAGGGACCTTCTAAGCTTCCTTAGTGAAATGATTCAGATAGTCTCTCAAGGACATTTTTGCTCCCTCCTCAATGCTCATGAGGGATGCTTAACTCTTCTTATGCACTCTCCCACTGATGAATTGCTTAATAAAATATTGACTTAGCTCTCTGAAGGACCCAATAGAATTCAGAGACAAACGGCTGTACCATCTTTAAGCCATTCCCGACAAAGTTTGAGGAAAGGCTCGACACTTAATAGCGTCATTCACGGGCTGCAACAATAGTGCATTAGAGAACGTCCTGACATGATTAGTGGGGTCTTCAGTGCCATCATAAGCCTTGATGGTGGGCATCTTAAACTTCCTTGAGATATGGGCAATCATTATCTCTTCTGTAAATGGTGGAGTGGGATCGTCAGGATCTCTTAGGGGCAGAAGATCACTTGTATCAGCCCTTGGGACAACAGTCCTTCTCTGCTGTGGACCATCTAGGTCTATGATTGGAGGAGGATTTCTCCTCCTTGGTGGTAGTGGGGGTCTGGGGGTCAGTGTGCCTCCAGGTCACACTTCAGCCTTTAAATCTCAGCCTCGTGAGCCCTGATTCTCTCCTGCACTTCTTGGAGATTCGTCCCTCGGGTGCTCCTAGGACGCTGGTTACCATCAGGCATCGGCTCTTTACCAGCATGCCTCCTTCTTGGGGCCACATCATCATCCGAAGATTCAGAATCTCTCTCAGTGTAAGGACCAGAGAATTCTTGATCCTTCGGGATAGGATCCAAACCACGTATATATTGGGGCGTCTGCCCTTGTACTTCACTCCGATTAGCATGTCCATTTCCTCCAACCTCGGGGTAAAGGGGCATCCCATAAGGGGGTTTAGTGGTCACAATAGTTGAATACTCATACGCAACGGGTCGAGAATTCACAGGTGTATATAGCTACTAAGTTAGGAATTCGTCCCTTGAGGAGCCGGGGGAATCGTCCCTTGTGGCCGAGCTTCAGTTGCCCCTACATGGGCTCCTCCTTGGGTGGCGGCATAGGTTGAATTCGGAGGTATCTTGTTACGACCGGCATTTTCGTGTAATATTATTTGTGGTTTTGGTATAATATTAAAGTTGAAAGTAAATATGATCAATGATTTCACGATGTGTTAGTGTGAATTTCTGCATTATAAAATTTTCAAGTATAGTACATGATTTTCCAAAGTAAAAGTTTAATTATTTCCTTTATTTTTGATTTATAAGGAATATACTAAGCCTTGGAGAAATTTTCTTTTAAAAGATACTTTGTTCACAAATTTTGAAAGTGGTTTTATAAAATTTCTAAAAATTTTATGGTATAAATTTTATAATTTTTGAACTTTTATTTTATTATATAAAAATAAATCTTTGAAAATTGTTGTTTGATAATTATCAAATTACATGAATATCCTTGCATGCAAACTCTCTTCTATTCAACTAAAGGGCTAAAATAGACAATTACAACCCCACTAACTCTCATCTTGCTAACTAAATTACTCCTTTGTCCTTGCATGCAAAATGGTCTTAGTATGTGGGAAGGTTAATCTTGTTAATTCTCATTTCCACTCACTTATTTCAATCAATAAAAATCATAAAAACCCAAAGTGCAAAGTGTAGTGATCATTCACCCCACTCCACACTCCACCCTCACTCTCTCCTCCCTCCCTCCTCCCTCACCTCTCGGCTTTTTCTCCCTCTCGGCAATCATCATAGCCGAAGCCCCCATCCCCTTTCTTTTCTCCATTGTTTAACTCAAACATCCATCTTATATTCAAGTAATCTCACTCCCTACATGATGTACATATATATTTCAAAGAGTTTTGAGTAAAAAGTTTAAGTTTTAAGGTTGCATGTTAAGGTTTTAGTTGGAACTCAAAGTACAATCTTGATTCTTATGGATTTAAGGTTGTTTTTGAGAGGACTACAAGGAATGGTGAAATGCCAAGTCTTGAGGAAGAAACTCTTGATGTTGAATGGCCATTTCCCTTCCATTTCAATCGGCCATGACCTTAAGGGAGCCGAATGAATGGTCCTTGAGATCATACTTGTTGCTTTGTTCAATTCTTGTATCTTTATGTGGTAATGGCATGAATTTTGTAGTGAAAACTTGATGAAACTCTTTGCATGCTAAGTGATCATCTGGATATAGCTTATGCTAGGCTTGCATGTCAATTCCATGATAGAATATATTTAGAAAATATGTTGTTTTGGTTTGTAAAACTCGAAGTTATGCATGCATGTGGATTTCTCTTAGAATGTTAGAAGATTTTGATCATTTGGAAAGATTTTTTTAATAAGCTTTAATTTCAGTAGGGATAAGGTGTTAATCTTGATTAAGTGCTCCTTGATGAATGGTAATAATTCGTGTATATATTTTATAAAAATATACAACTTGTTATTTTCAAAAACTTGATGATTTGTGAGTTGTGAAATGTGATTTCCTTTGTTTTGCCATGATGCACCTTAGGTAAGGATGATCTCCACCAAGATTACTTTGAGTGTAAGGGAGTTAGTTCAGTAGATCACCATGTTTAAGTCTTGGTTTGGGTATTGGGTTGTTGGTGGTTGAGTTTGTCAAGTAAAAACCTTGGAGAAAGGAGAGTCATAGTTTCTGCAGAAAATCAGTTTAGTACCCTAAGGTTTAAAGTGAGTTTTGACCATGTCATTGATGTGCAATTTGAGGCCCAAGCCACCAGAAGTTAGTATTAGGAGTATATAAAAGGTTTTAGGAGTTGGTTGGAGGTTTGCATGTCGTTTGGTTAGGTGCACAAGTGGAATAACAAAATCTGTCCAGCAGGGGACCACCATAGTTTCACTTATCACATAGTTTTAGAATACTTAGGAGTGAGATAGGCCTAAGCATATCTTATGTTTATCTTTGAATCATATAGAAATGCCATGAACCCTCGACTATGTGGTTTTGATGTTTTGAAATCAAAATGATTTGATATCAAAATAATCTACGGGCTGGATGGTTACTATACGGGCTGGGTTTTACCCAGACCATTGATTAATAGGCCATAGTTGCCTGGGTGCCCCATATGTTGGTTGGGTCTATGCAGTTGGGTATAGATCCGCACTATCTCCTGACTGATCAGCAGGTTATAGTGCATATGTTGGTTTCTAGTGTCCAGTCTAATTTGTTGTTGATCGCCATTAACGGCATTCTCTCTCGAATGATTTTATGATTCCAAAACTGGACAAAACCCTGATTCAGGAGATGAATCGGGAAATCGCTTGGCATTTTTGGATTTTAGTTAAAGGCTGATGACCGCCAATGTTTATTCACTCACTCACTTAAATTAAATCGAATTGTGTAAACTTGTTTTGAGATGTTGTCCTGAGGTTTTCTTTTGATATTAATGTTTGAAACTCAAGATATATACTTGCTGGGCATTTTTGGCTCACTCTTGCTTTGTCAATTCTTATTTCTGCCAGAAACATATAAGGATAAAAATGAATAGCTTAGATAGACAACAGAAGATCGAGAAATCTCCGCTGCGAGAGGTTGAAGAAGTTAGAAGAATATGATTCGAGCGTTAGTTCAAAGGTATTTATAATTGTATATTAGTTGTTGTAAGTTGTAGAAGATTAGATTCTTGTTTCATACCATAACCTGTAAACGATCCAGATTCAAGGGGTTATTTATTTATTTCTTTATTTTATGTAATGATTGTGTAGTGACACCAAATCTTGACCCCAGATTTGGGTTGTTACACATTCTGCATTTGATGAGTTGAAGTCAGCTAGGTACACATTTCCTTTTCTCACTCCAGTGAGAACCACTTTGTTCCTCCTCTTGTTTGTCACAACACAGGCTTCTGTAGTGAAGGTTACTGAATTACCTTTATCACAAAGTTGGCTGATACTCAACAAATTGTGCTTGAGACCATCCACTAAGGCAACCTCCTCAATGATGACATTGTCTTTTGAAATCAAGCCATATCCCACAGTATAACCCTTGCTGTCATCACCAAAAGTAATACTTGAGCCAGCTCTTTCCTTGAACTCTGTGAGCAGGGTAGAATTTCCAGTCATGTGTCTTGAACAACCACTATCCAAGTACCACAGATTCTTTTTATTTCCCTGCACACATTAAAATCAAATCAAGTTGATTTTGGTACCCAAGTTTCCTTGGGTCCTGCCTTGTTAGCTTTCTTTTTTTTTCTTAGGTTTGATCTCATTTGACTTGGGGATATCAGATTCATCCTTAGTCATCTAATTTGGACCTTTGAAACCATTCATTAAAACAAAATTGTCATGCACATTTTGATTAACAGGAAATGGCATGCTATTTGAAAACATGTTATTCCAGTAGGGCATGGTAAATGGCATTTGAGGCATATTAAATGCAGCATAATAAGGATTAGGTGCAAATGGCATATTAGAAAATTGTGCATTCATATTCTGTGTAGACATAGCATTCAAAGGGATAGAAGGCATATCACTCATGTTGGGAAAAGAAGGTGGTACAATCATGGAAGTAGGCATGGCAAGTTTGCAATTAACAAATAAATGATTAACACTGGCACACTTAACACAAATTTTTCTAGGAGCATACTTATCAGGTGTGTAGTTGTTATGTTTGTTAATCCCTAATTATCCATTTCTATTATTTTTCTTTTTAGCCGCTTTTTTACCTCAATCTTTTCTAGTCTGTCATCCACTTGCTTGATGGACAGATGACCAACATTCACTTTCTTCTCCTTCTTCACTTGACTAGATTCTCCTAAAATAAAGTTTTTGGAAACTGATCCATATTTTTCATTTAACTTGGCAAGTTTGGCTTTACTCACATGTTTGCTCACAGCCGACGGATGAGGATTCATGTCAATCGACGGATAACCTTTTTGATTATCCGACGAATGAGTCTCATCATCCGTCGAGTCTACATCTCTTAGAAATCCTTCAACTAAATTGGATTCTAGCTTCTCTTTACTCTTTTTCCAGGCTGCATCACAGAAAGACTCAATACCTTGAACTTTGGTGATTTGAGCATGGACATCTCTAGATGATTTCCATGCCTTAATCACCTCATGTTCATGATCAAGCTGCTTCTTCAAAATTTCTTCTTTATTCAAGGACTCAGTTAATTCCTCCTTAGCAATCTTACATTATATTCTCAATTTTTCAAATTTAATAAACTGATACTCTAGCACATTATTCCTCTCACTAAAAAACAAACTGTTTTCTTTGATTTTAGCATTTTCCTTAGTGAGGGACTTAAGTGTAACACCCAAATGATATACTTATGTAGACATGTCATTTATTGCATCATTACACTCAGCTTTAGATAAATGTGCAAGGTTAGTGGTGATTACCTGATTACTTGAAGAACTTGTTTCTGTTTTATTAGACTTGGCCATTAGGGCTAGATTGACATAGATGACATCTTCATCCTCATCCAGACCATCTGCTGCCCAGTCACTTTCTCGTGGAATAAAAGCCCTTTCCTTTTGTTTGAGCAACTCAAAATACTTCTGTTTATAATCCACAGGCTTAAACTTTTTCTTGCTGGAATCTAACTTTCTACACTCACTGGCAAAGTGCCCTGCCAAGCCATATTTGAAATATTTGAATTTTGAATTATCCACCATGTTTCTATTTGGCTTAGCTGCTCCAAAGTTCTTCTTGAACTTGAGCTTGGAAAATCTTCTGGAAAGAAATGCAAGATGTTCATCAATTCCATCCATATCATCTTGGCTCAAAGAATCTTCATTTTCTGCTACCAGCCCCTTGCCCTTGTTTTCACAGACCTTTAAAGTAGACTCAACAGCTTCTATCTTCATCTCCTTCTCTTTCTCTAACTCAGCAACCAGTGCAATGGACCCTCCTTTCTTTATCCCTTTTTCCATTCTTTCATCTTGCTCTATTTCAAGCTCATAAGTCTTTATAATTCCATACAGTCTCTCTAGTGTGAACTCCTTGTATTCTTGTGAACTTCTCAAGGGACTGTCATTGGTTTCCATTCTTTTGGAAGGGATCTCAGGAATTTGAGGTTAGAGTCTTTGGTTTGGTAGACTCTTCCATGTAACTTTAGAGCATTTAGTAGCTTTTGAAATCTACTAAAGATATCAATGAGAGTTTCACCTTCTTCATAGTGGAAATGCTCATATTGTTGAATCAGTAACTGCATCTTGTTTTCTCTAACTTGTTCAGTGCCATCACAGATTATTTGAATGGTATCCCAAACCTCCTTGGCTGTCTTGCAATTGATGATGTTGTCAAACATGTCACCATCAACTCCATTGAATAAAATATTCATGGCCTTCTTGTATTTCCTGACTTGTTCAATATCAGGATCTGACCATTCATGCCTTGGCTTGGGAACTGATAGCTCATTTCCAGTTGCAGCTCTCATTGGTACATGAAGACCTTTCTCTATGCAATCTACATAGGCCTCATCTTGAGAAAGTAAATGAAGATGCATCTTTACCTTCCAGTGATGGTAATTATCTTTGTCCAGAAAAGGAATCTTGACTCCAACATCCTTCGTGTTCATCTTGTTGTTTGTTGTGATCTTTAAACTCTTTGTGCTTCAAGAGCTTGCTCTGATACCAATTATTAGTCCTTAACAGTACTACAAGAATTACAGAAGGGGGGGTTGAATGTAATTCTGGCTACTTTTTAAGATTAAAGAAAAATGGTTCTAACTTCATAATATATAAGTGTTTGATTTGCAAAGTACGGAATGAAGAGTTAGATAAATCAGAACACAAGTAATTAAAAATACAAGTCTTTAAAAACTTTCTGGTGGATTTGAATGTATCCACCAGATATATATATATATATATATATATCAAGAGAACCCTGTAAAGCTTGAATAGCTCACAACTGCTTACAAATATGAACAACTAAACTTACAGAGAAATGATACAGGATTCAACTTACAATTATTTCTCTGAGAATGTATTTGCTTAGTCTTCTTGTTGTTCTACTTGCTACTCTTGGTTTATATATTAGCAAGATTACATAGTAATAAGACAAGATAATAAAATAAAACTTATCAAGTCTAATACCATGCTGCTTCACTACTCTATTCCAGCATCTTTGAATATCTTCATAATAGCATGGAAATGGTAATGCTTCTTTGTTTTCAAAAACCCAGCTGAATAGGCTGCCACATTCCTTTTGCAAATACTCGACGCATGTGACTGTGTTGTCACTGTCAACAAATGTTTGAATTGATCATCCTTCGGGTTGCCTTGTTCATCATCCGTCGGGAGCTTTGTTGATCATCCGTCGGTAGCTTTGTTGATCATCCGTCGGGTAGCTATTTGACACTTGACTTCATTTCACTTATGCAGAATTACAAGACATCTTATATTTACAATTAATCAACCTATTCTGCATATCTAGTTAAAGTCAACATGACTTATATGCTACTACAGAGTCTATACAAAGGTGTTTGCAGAAATGTGCTACATGACTTATTGTTATATAAGATACTCACTCGATGGATGTCAAATCATCATCCGCCGAGACTATATTGAGTCATCCCTCGGGACTATATCTGATTATCCATCGAGTGCTACATTTTTCACTAAATTGAATCTACTAAAGTGTTTTATTAATGAAATCATCAAGTTCACAACATATTCCTAACAAGGACAAAATCTTGTTCCCTAGAAATTGACAGGTTCCTGTTATACTTTTTTTGTCTATTTTACAACCTGCATAATCTGAATAACCAGTTAGATCAAAACCAGAATCTCTAGGGTACCAAATGCCAAGTTTTGGTGTTCCCTTGAGATATCTGAAAATTCTCTTAATAGCTACTAAAAGAGATTCTCTAGGATCAGCTTGAAATCTGGAACAAAGACAAGTAGCAAACATTATATTTGGCCTACTAGCTGTTAAGTACAGAAGTGAGCCAACCATGCCCCTATAGCTTGAAATATCCACAGACTTTTCAGTATTGTTTAATTCAAGCTTAGTTGTAGTGGCCTTGGGAGTTTTTACAGATGTGCAATCCATTAGATCAAACTTCTTTAAAAGATCATGAATATATTTAGTTTGACTAATGAATATTCCATCACTAACTTGCTTAACTTGTAAACCAAGAAAGTAAGTTAGTTCTCCCATCATGCTCATTTCATATTTGCTTTGCATCAATTTGGCAAACTTTTTACAAAGTTTTTCATCTGTAGAGCCAAATATAATATCATCTATATAGATTTGAACAAGTATACTAGAGACATTAACATTTTTAAAGAATAACGTTTTATCAACAGTGCCTCTTATGAAGTGATTTTCCAAAAGAAACTTTGATAAAGTGTCATACCAGGCTCTAGGTGCTTGCTTCAGTCCATAAAGTGCTTTCAAGAGATAGTAGACATATTCTGGAAAATTTGGATCTTCAAAACCAGGAGGTGACTGATATAGACTTCCTCCTCCAAATCTCCATTTAGAAAGGCACTTTTGACATCCATTTGATAGACCTTGAAGTTGGCATGAGCTCCATAGGCTAAGAAAATTCTGATGGCTTCAACTCTTGCAACAGGAGCAAAGGTTAATCAAAATCTATTCCTTCTCGTTAACAGTAGCCCTTAGCAACCAATCTAGCTTTGTTCCTGACCACTATGCCATTTTCATCCATCTTGTTTCTGAATACCCACTTGGTGTCAATTGGATTCTTTCCTTTAGGTTTGGGTACCAGCTTCCATACCTTGTTCCTTTCAAATTGGTTTAGCTCATTCTACATAGCTAAAATCCAATCAAGATCCAACAAAGCTTCTTCTACCTTCTTTGGTTCTTCCTTAGATAGGAAGCTGCTATATAGACATTCTTTTTGAGTTGCTCTCCTTGTTTGAACTCTAGAAGATGCATCACCAATGATGAGCTCAAAATGGTGGTTTTAGTCCATTTTCTTTTTGAGGTAGATTAGCTCTAGATGAAGAGGTCTCATTATTGTCTTGATGTGTGACTGAGTTTTGATTATGAGAAACTCCCCCTGAGTTTGTGAATCTTTGATTTGAGAAAGAGGAACTTCCTGTAGGTGATCTATTCTGACTTTCAGCTTCTCTTGATGTTCCGACGGATGATGCACTTTATGTCCCGATGGATGAAGCTGATTATCTCCCGACGGATAAGGCAGATTGTCTCCCGACGGATGAAGCATTTTGTAACTTGATAGATGTTGAATTATGTGCTTCATTAGTTGTAGATTTTCTGCATTATCCTTAGTCATTGTTTCTTGACCACTTTCATCATCACTGTCATCACTAATCATCTCCATATTTCAAACTTGAGGCTTTCATGGAAATCTCCATATTGCAGTCCTTCAATCTTTTTGTCATCAAACACAACATGTACTGATTCCATAATATGTTGGTTCTTAGATTGTAGACTCTATATACTTTTCCCACAGCATATCCAACAAAAACTCCTTCATCTGCTTTAGCATCAAACTTCCCATATTGATCAGTTTGGATTTCTTAAGATATAACATTTGCAGCCAAAGACATGAAGAAAATTTAGAGTTGGCTTCCTATTCTTGAACAATTGGTAGGGTGTCATGCACTTTTCTTGATTAACCAAAGAGATATTTTGAGTGTAGCAGGCAGTATTCACAGCTTCAGCCCAAAAATATATTGGTAACTTTGATTCTTCAAGCATTGTCCTTGTAGCTTCAATAAGAGATCTGTTATTCATTTCCACTACTCCATTTTGTTGTGGAGTTCTTGCTGCAGAAAACTCATGCATAATCCCATTCTCTTCACAAAATGAACTCATCACAGAATTTTTGAACTCAGTTCCATTGTCACGCCCCTGATTCTTCTTACTTTGAAGTCAGGATGATTGTTGAGTTGACATATGTGATTGATGATGATTTCACTAGCTTCATCTTTAGACTTTAGGAAATATGTCCAAGAGAACTTTGAGAAATCATCCACAATTACTAGCCAAAATCTTTTCCTTGAGATGGACAACACATTGACTGGTCCAAACAAATCCAGTGTGAAGCAATTGCAAAGGTCTTCAATTGTTGAATTAAGCTTCTTCTTGAATGATGCTTTGATCTGCTTTCCCTTTTGGCAGGCATCACACAATCCATCCTTAGTAAACTCCACTTGAGGAATACCTCTAACCAGTTCTTTCTTGGCAAGCCCATTCATGGTCTTGAAGTTTAGATGGGACAACTTCTTGTGCCATAGCCAACTTTCATCTTGACTTGCTTTATTGAGAAGACAAGTGACAGATTCTGCATTTGATGAGTTAAGTCACTATATACACATTCCCTTTTCTCACTCCAGTGAGAACCACTTTGTTGCTCTTTTTGTTTATCACAACACAAGCTTCTAAATTGAAGGGTTACTGAGTTTTCCCTTATCACAAAGTTGGCTGATACTCAACAAAATTATGCTTGAGGACCATCCACTAGGGAAATATCTTCAATGATGACATTGTCTTTTAAAATCAGCCATATCCCATAGTATAGCCCTTTCTGTCATCTCCAAAAGGAATACTTGGGAAAGCTATTTCCTTGAACTCAGTGAGCAGGGTAGAATCTCCAGTCATGTGCCTTGAGCAACCATTATCCAGATACCAAAGATTCTTTTGTTTCCCTGCAACACATCAAAATCAAATCAAGTTAATTTTGGTAACCAAGTTTCCTTGGGTCCTGCCTTGTTAGCTTTCTTCTTTGGTTTCTTAGGTTTGATCTCATTTGACTTGGGAATTTTTGATTCATCCTTAGTCATCTGAGTTGGACCTTTGAAACCAGTCATCAAAATAGAATTATCATACGCATTTTGATTAACAGGAAAAGGCATGCTATTTGCAAATATGTATTCCAGTAAGGCATGCTAAATGACATTTGAGGCATACTAAATGCAGCATAATAAGGGTTACGGGCAAATGGCATATTAGAAAATTGTGCATTTATTATGAGCAAACATAACATTCATAGGCATGGTAGGCATGGCAGTCATATTGGGAAAAGAAGAGGGTGCAGACATAGGAGTAGGCATGGCAAGTTTGCAATTAACAGACAAATGATTAACACTACCACACTTAACACATATTTTTCTTGAACATATTTATCAGGTATGTAGTGTGTTATGTTTGTTAATTCCTACTTTCCCATTTCTATTGTTTTCCTTTTTGGCTTCTGTTTTAAACCTCAAAACTTTTCTAATCTGTCATCACCGTTGTTTGATGGACAGATGACCAACGTTAACTTTCCTTTTCCTTCCTGACTTGACTTGATTCTCCTGGAATAAAGTTCTTAGAAACTGATCCATATTTCTTATTTAACTTATCTAGCTTAGCTTTGGTAACTGTTTTACTCACATCCGACGGATGTGGCTCCTTGTCACTGACAGATAATCTTTTGATTATCCGATGGATGATTTTCATCATCCGTCGAGTCCACATCTGTAAGCAATCCTTCAACCAAATTGGACTCAAGCTTCTCTTTACTCTTCTTCCAGGCTGCATCACAAAAGGACTCAATACCTTATGCTTTAGTGATTTGAGCATGGACATCTCTGGATGATTTCCATGCCTTAATCACTTCATGTTCTCGTTCAAGCTATTTCTTTAAAATCTCTTCTTTCTTCAAGGACTCAGTTAATTCATCATTAGAAATCTTACACTCAATTCTCAATTTGTCAAATTCATAAACTGAGACTCTAGCATATTATTCCTCTCACTTAAAAATAAGTTGTTTTCTTTAATTTTAGATTTTCCTTAGTGAGAGGACTTAAGTGTAACACGTAGGTGATATAATTCTGTGGACATGTCATTTATTGCATCATTATACTCAGCTTTAGTTAAATATGCTAAGTTAGTGGTGATTACCTGATTGCTTGAAGAACTTGTTTCTGTTTCATCAGATTTGGCCATTAGGGCTAGATTGGCATAGCTTGGTTCTTCATCTTCATCCAAACCGTCTGTAGCCCAATCATTCTCCTGTGTGATGAAAGCCCTTTCTTTTATTTGAGCAACTCAAAGTATTTTTGTTTATAATCAACATGCTCAAACTTTTTCTTGCTAGAATCAGACTTTCTACACTCACTGGCAAAATGCTCTACCAAGCCACATTTGAAACATTTGAATTTGGATTTATCCACCATGTTTCTATTTGGCTTGGATGCTCCAAAATTCTTTTTGAATTTGAGCTTGGAAAATCTTCTGGATAGGAATGCTAGATGTTCATCAATATCATCCATGTCATCTTGGCTCAAGTGATCTTCATTTGCAGCTACCAGCCCTTTACCCTTGCTTTCACAGACCTTTGATGTAGACTCAACAGCTTCTACCTTCATCTCTTTCTCCTTCTCTAACTTAGCAACCAGTGCTACGAATCCTCCTTTCTTCCTTCCTTTCTCCATCCTCTCATCTTGCTCTATTTCAAGCTCATAAGTTTTCAGGATACCATACAGTCTCTCCAAGGTGAACTCCTTGTAATCCTGTGAATTTCTCAATGAGACTGTCATTGGCTTCCACTCATTTGGAAGAGATCTAAGGAACTTGAGGTTAGAGCCTTTTGTTTGATAGACTCTTCCATGCAGCTTCAGAGCATTTAGCATCTTTTGAAATATACTAAAGATATCAGTGAGAGACTCACTTTTTCACAGTGGAATGCTCATATTGCTGAATCAGTAGCTACATCTTGTTTTCCCCTTATTTGCTCAGTACCATCACAAAGAATATGAATTGTATCCCAAACCTCTGTGGTTGTTTTACAGTTAATGATGTTATCAACATGTCACCATCAACTCCATTAAATAATATGTTCATAGGCCTTCTTGTCCTTCCTGACTTTGCTCAATATCAGGGTCTGACCATTCATGCCTAGGTTTGGAACAGATGTCTCATTGCCAGTGCAGCTCTCATTGGTACACAAGGATTCTCTCTATGCAATCCACATAGGCCTCATCTTGGGAAAAGAAGATGTAGGTGCATCTTCACCTTCCAGTGGTGATAATTATCTTTATCCAGAAATGAAATTTTGACTCCAACATCTTTCTTGTTCATCTTGCTGTTTGTTGTGATATTTACACTCTCTGTACTTCAAGAGCTTGCTCTGATACCAATTGTTATTCCCTAAAAAATACAACAAGAATTACATAGGGGGGAAGGTTGAATGTAATTCTGACTTTTTTCAGATTTTAAAACAGTTCTTACTAATACATATAACAATGTTTGATTTGCTAAGGTGCGAAATTAAAAGATAATTGAAATCAAAACACTAAGTAGTAAAACGTAAGCTTTAAAACTTTCTGGTGGATTTGAATATAGCCACCATATATATATATATCAGTATGAGAACTCTGTGTAGCTTAAAATGGCTCACAGCTACTTTACAAGTAAAACAATAAACTATAGAGAAATTCTTGACAAGTACAGCTTTTTTTATCTCTCTTTAAAATGTGTTTGCTTAGTTAATGTTCTACTAGCTACACTTGGTTTATACATCACCGAGTTTTCATGACAATAAGACAAGATAATAAAACAAAACATATCTAGTCTAACTCCATGTTGCTTCACAACTCTATTCCAACATCTTTAAATATCTTCACAATTGCATGGAAATGGTAATGCTTCTTTGTTCTCAAATTCCTGCTTAACATGGCTGCCACATTCCTTTTGCAAACACCCAACGCATGTGAATTTGTTGTCACTTGTCAATAGATATTTGAATTTGATCATCCGTCGGGACTATGCTTGTAATAACCCCCAAAATTTTCAACTTTTTGTAACCCTGGTGAATAGTGTTTTAGCTGAATGAGAAAACTTTTCATGCCACACTATGTAGGGGTTCTGTTATGGATATTCTGGGATATTATTAGTACTCTATGTGGTATATAAGTGTATGTAAAGATCGTCGGAATCCAATTTCCGAACACTTGGATTTTTCCCGGAAATCCACTAGATACGGAGAGAATTGAGTATAAGGTAACAGGATAAAAAGGATTTAAATTAAAGGATTATAATAGAGGATCATAAAAAGGAATATAATGTATTGAGAAAGGTTAAGGGAACCTAAGTAATAAGATCCCGGGTAGTGATCCTTCAAACGATAAACGAAAACGAAAGTTAAGCGAACCGTATAACAGATCAGCGGTCATTAGGAAAACAATTAGGAAGTTAATCAAAGGGATTAGTGGGGATGATGTCATCCAACCAATAGAAAGAGGACAAGGAGGGGAGGATGACATCATGAGGATGACACAAGCATGACATGGGAAGGAAGGAGGTGTGGTGGCTTTTTAACCACACAAATTCAAGGGCAACAAGGTAATTGACTAAATCAAACACAAAACAAATCAACCAAGCCAAGCAAAATCATTTTTTCATCAAAATCAAAAAGAACCAAGGCTTGTTCTTGAAGAGCTCTCGGCTTTTACTATTCAAAAGAGCAAGAAATTCAAAATCAAAGATCCAAGCTTCCTAATTGGTGAGTTAATTCCCTAATCATCTTCATGCTTAGTTAGGGCTATATCATGAGTTTAAGCCATCAATTCCTTCTCCATCTTCTTCATTTAATCAAAGAAGAAGACTATGAATAGTGTTTTCAAAGTTTTTAACTTGAAGTTTTTCTTGTTTTCCTTGAAGATCCAAGCATTCCTAAGACTTCTCAAAGCTTCTTAAGGCTTCCTAGCTCCTCCCACCACTTCAAGGAAGGTATACCATCTTCCAAACCCTAGATTCCTATGTATTATAAGATGATTTTGATTAGTAGGATAATATTGTAGCTTGTTGTTGTGATTAGAGTTTGGGGAATTGAAATGGTAGTGAAATGGAATGGTAAATGTTGTGGTTTGATTAAAAGAACTTAAGTATGGTTAAAGTTAAGCTTAGGCATAAGTATGAATGTTAAAATTGAATTGGTTGGGGTTTTTATGATGTGATAAGGATGGATGTTGGTTGTATGTTGGATTTGAGGTTGAATTGGGAGGGTTTTGAATGGTTTAAAATATTGGAAATCGCGTAAACATAGCCGTCGTAACGTCCGATTTTCTTTTGGACTGTTTTGTGCATAGCATTAGGACCCGAGAACCCCCTGCTAGATTATGACCACTGCCATGTTTAGATAGCTCATGTTACGAGCTTCGTTTTGATATGTAGTTCGTTCGATTCCGATGCACGGTTTAGGAGAACGACCGTTTCAGGTAACGGCGTTTCGCGCGAACGAAAACTTTTTTCCCTCACCTTAGTTTGAAACATAGGTTAAAGACCAAAAAGGGTTAATTAATGCATGAAACATTTATGGTAAGTGTGTTAGGCAGTTGGTAAGACACTCGCGAAGGAATCGCCTTAAAAACTCATAAAGGTTAAATTATTAAAAGATGGTGGAGCCGAGGGTACCCGGGTGACTTAAGCAAATCAGTAAGCGCAAAACAAGCGTTAGAGTCTAAGTTAGTTAAAGAATAGATTACAAGTGACTTTGGTTTAATTCCAACTTACTTGTTGTTTATAGGTTACCAGACTCGTCCCGAGCCTTTTTTCACCCCAAGTCGCTCAGGCAAGTTTTCTACCTGTTATAACTGTTGTTGTGATGTATTTGTGTATATGCATGATCTTGCGTTAAAATGCATATTTGTTATAGCAAATTCTTGCGATATATTGTGGCATGTTATATGGTATATATGCATGCCTGTTTTGTATTCTTGCTATATATATCTGTTGATTCAGTTGATAATACCTATGCTAGAGGATAGCGGTAACTTGCATATACCCTTAGTATAGAGGTGAAAACATTTTCTAAAATCGGGAGTCGAGGATCCCGAGTAGATTTTGGTATATATGTATATATACATATATATTTATATATATATATGGTTATAGTTTTCAAAACATTAATCGAATAAGGTTTATTCGATAACTTTATTTTATTTAATGAATATTATTATGAATATTCATTCGAGGGCTTATTACTCTTTATATTATTTATTGAATATTATTTGAATATTCATTCGAGGGCTTATGACTCAGTTTATATTATTTAATGAATATTATTTGAATATTCATTTGAGGATCTATGACTCCGATTATTTGCTGAGATATGTTCTTTATTTTATTAAAGAATAAGGTGTCGATAATCAAACTTATCTTTGATTATTCAAATAAGATAGTACTTTCGTATAAGTATATCTTTGGTTATTTAATACTCGTTTCAAGTATAAGTTTTAATACTTCTACTTCAATTATTTTTATAAAGATTATTCTTTATGGGAATATTATTTAAATAATAATATTCAGTCATTTTCTAAATATTTTGGGGACTAATTTACTTCATTAAATCAGCTTTACTCCAAACACTCTATAAAGTGTTTTCGAGTCTTCAAAATGATTTTTAAAAGTTAGAGCGGATCCCAAAACTCATTTTTTTTTTATTTAAGATCTTCCTTTTTAAAGGGATTTAAATACTCGCTCAAAACCCGAGGGATCCGGCTCTGTGGTGTATTTTATATTCGCAACACGGTTGCAGTTTTGGTAAATGAATTGATTACTTACCCAACGTTCGGGAAGTAAGTCCATCTATTGAGTCGGCATAAGCAACATGGCTCAGTGGGCGTCCATGATAGTGTAAGTGGCTCAGTGGGAGTCCATCAAATGCATAAGTGGCTGAGTGGCAGTCCAGCATAAGGTCCTATTGAGACCAGGGTGATGACCAGTGGGGAATTCGTCCATCTACTAGTAGAAAGGTTACTTATGGGTATCTTCGCCTGATCAGCAAGATATCTGGTTTATGCCAAATTCTTTTCCTTTCCAAATTTATTGGATATTGCAATTCTGTTCATACTTTACATGACAGAGTTTTCAGGAAATTGTATAAAGAAGATGTATATGTGGATATATATATATATAAAGAACTTAATGAAGTATATCATGACTTCATTTCCTTTAATAAAATTTCAAAGATTTAATCTATTCAAATCTTGTCTTGTAGTCTCATCTATGTGATGAACTGTTGAAAACTCTTTATACTCTGAACAGTGGTAGTTCAAGTAGCTTTATAAATGATATAAGTATAGTGAAGTATTTGGTAACTTCATCCCTTGTTTTTACTTATATCTAGTAAGTAATTATCTTACACTTGGTAAAAGATTTTAGTAAGTATCCATTAGATACTTATATTATTGTTATCACTATGTATTATCTTGCGAGCTGTAAGGCTCACTCTTGCTTTATTTCTTCATCACACAACAACAGTTAGGAAAGATGGCCAGACTCCAGCAGACCCAGCGCAAGCGCGTGGGAAGCGTCCCGCGTCTTCCCGATGATGTTGTAGCTGCTATAGCTGCAGAGGTAGATCTATTGTAGATCAGACCATCTACTTTTGAGAATCAATTATGTATAATTATAACTTGTGGCAGATAATGGCAATTAACTGTAAATTTATCAAGTAATCATTTTGGGTTGTAATAACTTTTAAATTGTGGATTCAAAGACTTGTACTTATTTCTATTTCATCTCTGAGACTATAACGGGTTGTGGTGTGTGTTAGTGTGGGGTCACAGCATAAGGTTATTATTATTAATTAAGTGAAGTGATATTGTGGAAAGAAAGACCGTGACGACCCGGATCCCCGACCCCGGATCTGGGGGTGTTTACAGAAATGGTATCAGAGCTAAGCGTTATAAACCTCAGAGATGATGCGTCGATATAATAACAAACTCACAAAGATAATAAGAACTCTTGCCAAGTTCATGGTCGGACTACTTAAAGTAGTGCTGACAGTTAAAAACCCTTACGGGAACCCTTATAAGTATCATGATAGTAACTTAGCTCGTTTAATGTGTAGGCGCCTGAGATAGAGGACCCTGAGATGTTCGAGCGTGAGCATGATGAGGCATTGCTAGATGTTGAGGATCAGGAGGAGCCTGAGATGGAGGAGGATGAGGAGGACCCCTCAGAGGAGTCAGAGACGGAGGTCATTGCTATTTCAGATGAGGAGGACCCCTCAGAGGAGTCAGAGACAGAGGTTATTGCTATTCCAGATGAGGAGGACCCGGATGAGGTCCCAGTAGGTGAGGAGCGTGTTGGACCTATGGTAGTGTATGCTGGTACCCCATTACCCACACTTCTGGTGGTCAGAGCCCCTACCCCTCCACCACTATCTTGGATTCCTGATGATGACAGCTCAGAGACCCATACTTCCGAGCCTAGGCAGACCGAGGAGGCACCCTCAGCGGCTCCGGATTCACCACCTCTTGACCCTGCCCACAGGCAGTCTTCGTTAGCTCATGGATATGTTCAGGATGTTCTGAGGACTCGAGTGGCTGTTGCCGAGGGCCGACTGGATGAGGCCAGGAGGGAGTTGGATGTAGAGACGGCGGGTAGGCGTACCCGAGCTTATGAGACTAGGGCTTCTATAACCCCGATCCTTGAGGAGGGAGCTTACGGGGATAGAGCTCACATACCGAGCGAGGCTCAGATCGCTCCAGGGGGACAGGCATGGTAGGATCTCCAGGCGGCAGGCTGACTATATCTTCCGTCGTGCGATGGAAAGGGTATGGGAGCTGACCCGCTCCGGTGTGTGATTCAGGATTGATGATGGAATAGTCTAGTTGTCTAGTTAGCCGAGGCCTTAGTAAGAGCCAATTTTTCCGGGATAGTTGACTTGTATATAGCATCCCTTTTTCTGACTAGACAGATAGACTCTTGTGTATCACTTTTGGACAGATGACTGTAGCACTGTTGTACTTTTGACCAGATCAAACTATGTATTTCTCGCATTATGTATATATTTGTTCCTTTGGTTCAGTTCATTAGTGACAGGATCACTGTTTTTATCATTATTATTACTGCACTTCGTATTAGAACTTTCTTAAAATAATAGAATTGCGATATACGTTCTCCCCATTATAAGAGCTGTGCAGGGCACAATGTTGTATATGATTGTGACCTAACGTTGAATTTTTCCCAATAATTTTTTTTTATTATCAGAATCATGCCGCCAAGAAAGATTGGAACTAGGGCGAACCCTGGATCTGAGGACCAGGGAAGCCATAACCAGGATGATAGAACCAGGAACACAGTGAAGAGGAAGATGAGGATTATGTGGAACAGGATGACTCCCTGTATGAAGAGGAAGAGGAAACATATGATGTTGAGGGATTTGAGATAGAGGCTGAAGAAGGAGAAACCGAGGTTGAGCACCAGTACCAAACCCAGGCATGGATCCCATGGGCCAGTTCATAGCAACTCCTAAGGCAGAATTTGGAACGTCAACCCAACCCACCCCCTCAAGGAAATACCAATACTGTGGCAAACTCTTTCAGGGCTTTTAAGTCCCTTAAGCCCCCTGAGTTCCACGATCAGCCGACCCAGTTGAGGCAAGAGCATGTGTAAAGGAAATGGAGAAATCCTTTAAGATTTTGAGTACCGATGAGGCACAGAAGACTGTATTTGCTACCTACCTTCTGAAAGGAGAAGCTAACTACTGGTGGGAGGCCAAGAAAAAATATGGAGACGATGCTATTATAACCTGGGAGAGATTTAGTCCAGTTGTTTCTGGGAAAGTATTTCCCGAGGTTTATGGAAAACCAGATGGAGCTCAAGTTCTTGGAGCTAAAGCAGAATAACTTATCTGTAGCAGAGTACGAAGCGAAATTTACTGAGTTATCAAGGTTTGTGCCGGAGTTTGTGAGCACCGAGGCAAAGAAAGCTAGGAGGTTTCAGCAAGGGACTGAAACCGTGGATTCAGAATAGGGTGGCAATCCTGAGCTTACGGACTATGCCACTCTGGTGCAAAAGGCAACGATTGTAGAAGTTGGAAGTGACAGATGCAGAAGGAAAAGAGAGAAGAAAGGATAAAAAGGAAAAGTATGAGCATGGGTGGAGGTTCCGCAGGAAGGAGCTTCCCAACTAGATTTAATCGAGGAGCAGTGTCCCTACCAGGAAGGAACACTGGGTTTAAGCGGCCAATGAGTGTGAGTGTAGCCAGGGCGGCCAGAAATCAAGAATGTCCTATTCCAACCAGTCTCGACCCCCATTGCCAGCCTGTAACATATGTGGAAGGAATCACACTGGGGAGTGTAAAGGAAAGCCAATAACCTGTTTTAAGTGCGGTCGGGAAGGCCACTATTCAACTAAGTGCCCATCATCAACCACTATTCAACTAAGTTTTAATACTTCTACTTCAATTATTTTTATAAAGATTATTCTTTATGGGAATATTATTTAAATAATAATATTCAGTCATTTTCTAAATATTTTGGGGACTGATTTACTTCATTAAATCAGCTTTACTCCAAACACTCTATAAAGTGTTTTCGAGTCTTCAAAATGATTTTTAAAAGTTAGAGCGGATCCCAAAACTCATTTTTTTTATATTTAAGATCTTCCTTTTTAAGGGGATTTAAATACTCGCTCAAAACCTGAGGGATCCGGCTCTGTGGTGTATTTTATATTCGCAACACGGTTGCAGTTTTGGTAAATGAATTGATTACTTACCCAACGTTCGGGAAGTAAGTCCATCTATTGAGTCGGCATAAGCAACATGGGCTCAGTGGGCGTCCATGATAGTGTAAGTGGCTCAGTGGGAGTCCATCAAATGCATAAGTGGCTGAGTGGCAGTCCAGCATAAGGTCCTATTGAGACCAGGGTGATGACCAGTGGGGAATTCGTCCATCTACTAGTAGAAAAGGTTACTTATGGGTATCTTCGCCTGATCAGCAAGATATCTGGTTTATGCCAAATTCTTTTCCTTTCCAAATTTATTGGATATTGCAATTCTGTTCATACTTTACATGACAGAGGTTTTCAGGAAATTGTATAAAGAAGATGTATATGTGGATATATATATATATATATATCAGAACTTAATGAAGTATATCATGACTTCATTTCCTTTAATAAAATTTCAAAGATTTAATCTATTCAAATCTTGTCTTGTAGTCTCATCTATGTGATGAACTGTTGAAAACTCTTTATACTCTGAACAGTGGTAGTTCAAGTAGCTTTATAAATGATATAAGTATAGTGAAGTATTTGGTAACTTCATCCCTTGTTTTTACTTATATCTAGTAAGTAATTATCTTATACTTGGTAAAAGATTTTAGTAAGTATCCATTTAGATACTTATATTATTGTTATCACTATGTATTATCTTGCGAGCTGTAAGGCTCACTCTTGCTTTATTTCTTCATCACACAACAACAGTTAGGAAAGATGGCCAGACTCCAGCAGACCCAGCGCAAGCGCATGGGAAGCATCCCGCGTCTTCCCGATGATGTTGTAGCTGCTATAGCTGCAGAGGTAGATCTATTATAGATCAGACCATCTACTTTTGAGAATCAATTATGTATAATTATAACTTGTGGCAGATAATGGAAATTAACTGCAAATTTATCAAGTAATCATTTTGGGTTGTAATAACTTTTAAATTGTGGATTCAAAGACTTGTACTTATTTCTTTTTCATCTCTGAGACTATAACGGGTTGTGGTGTGTGTTAGTGTGGGGTCACAGCATAAGGTTATTATTATTAATTAAGTGAAGTGATATTGTGGAAAGAAAGACCGTGACGACCCGGATCCCTGACCCCGGATCTGGGGGTGTTACAATGCTTGTCATCCGTTGGGAAGCTTTGTTGATAATCGGTCAGGAGTCTTGTAGATCATCTGTCGGGTGTCTATTTGTCACTTGACTCCATTTCACTTATACAGAATTACAAGACATCTCATATTTACAATTAATCAAACTATTTTGTATATCCATCAGCAGTCAACATGACTCATATACTCCTACAGAATCTACACAAAGATGTTTGCAGAAATGCTACAAACTTATTTGTTACATAAGCTACTCACTCGATGGATGTCAGTTTATCATCCATCGAGACTATAAAGTTCATCCATCGGGACTATACTTGATCATCCGTCGAGTGCTACAAAATTCACTAAGTTAGATCTACTAAGGTGTTTTGTTTAACTTATTATCAAGTTCACAATATATTCCTAACAGCCCTTAATCTTGCATTCTTCCAGTTGTATTTGTAGACTTTCCATTTTAGTTATAAAACAGTTTGTTCATTGATAATCTTGAATCTTCAAGTTGTTTGTATTCTATAAATTTGTGCTGTTATCGAGATCTTCCTTACTATGTAAAGATGTCCCATGTCGATACATAGACTGGCTTAGCGATATCTCTAGTTCTCTATAGTAGTTTGGCTTGTCGATATCTCCACTTCTCTACATGCAGTTTTGACTTGCCAACATCTCCACTTCTCTACATGCAGTTTTGACACTCCGACATCTCCACTTCTCTACATGCAGTTTTGACTTGTCGACATCTCCTCTTCTCTACATGCAGTTTTGACTTCTCTACAAGTAGAATGACATTTTTACAAGAATAATGACTTCTCTACAAGTATAATGACATCTCTACAAGTAGAGTGACTTCTGTAATATCTGGGATATATCGTGTAATTATTTTTGCTAATAAATAAATATTGCATGTCCAGTATTTATTCTGTGAATTAACTGCAAAGTGGTATATGTATTTGGATTTTCAAAAATAATATCAATTGAGTATTTTAATTTTTATATGTCCAAAATAAAATATAGATAATTGTCATATCTTCCTATTTATTTTTATGTTGATTTATAATTTTATAGGAAATTTATGGATTTTATGAAATCTTTTTCCGAGTATCTATAAACTATTTTATATAATTGGGAACCAACCGATGTCACCCGTTTTTACGTTTTTATAACCCGAAACTCTTCCGAGTACTCCTTCTTAACCTAATTGCAATATTCCGAACATTTTCCATGTTTAGACTTTTTCGATCCGGTGTACGGTTTGTCCTGCGCGGGTCCCGACGCAATATTTTCGATCAGATATTCATTTCGGTAAATCAATAAAACTCGTATTTTTGATAAATGGGATCTTTTTATTAAACTATTATAATTATCACCTCGTAATACGTGTAACCAGGCGCTGAGACCAAGACCGCAGTACAAATTGTACTGATTTGGATAATTATCCCGAAAATCGGTACCGTTTGGATCTGTTTTTATAAATAAACGTACCATTTTATATCCGGAATGATCCAACGGGATACTAATTTTCCGTAATTATAAATAGCCTTTACCGTATTTTATTTCGTACCAAAAATCATTTGCAAACAGTAATTATAGAAATTTACAGAGAAAATCTATATATTCATATAATCTTCTGAAAATTAAACCATCTTTTGAAGGTGTTAGTGATCTCTATTTTCAAAGCTCGAGTAACCAAATCGAAGGGTTTGAGGAGTACTATCAGATTCTGGAACTTGTTTTACTGCAGAATCAAAGGTTGATTTTATATTTTTAATTATTTTTGAATTATTTTGATTAAAAATATGAATTTTTGTACGGATGATTGTTTGAATGATTTGATGCTTGCATTTTGTAGAGCTTGTTCTCCTGATGATTTTCATATGTCATATGACTGATTTGAAGTTCAATAACATGTTCAAAATTGAGTTTAATCTTCGAATTTTAAAATTAGGGTTTATAACCCGTATGAATGTTCTTAATTGAAAATTAGGGCTTTTTGTTCTAGGGGTTATTAGCTGTTGAAATATAGCGGGTTGTGTTCCTTATGAAATTTGCAATTGATTGGTGTATAGCTTGTTAACAGAGGATTCGTGGTTTGAAGAGTTGTGTTTTTAAATTCTTGTCGAGCTCGCCGGAAACCGGCGAGTTTCTTGAGCATTTTCCGGTCAATTCTGAAATAGGTTATGTGTTTTGATTACTGGAATAAGTTCCTGGGGGTTTGTACTCTAATTCAGGAGAATTTGGGGGCCTGAGGTGGCCGGGATCGTGTTCTCCGGCCACACTCCGGCGAAGTCGACGGCGGGGCTGGCAAAATTGCAAACAGGCCCCTCTAGTTTTAAAAACGATACAGTTTGGTCCCCCAGGTTCCCAGAACTTGCAAATTTAGGATTCCTGTTTATAAATTATTTAAAAATCTTATTTCCTATTTATTTAATTATAAAAATTTGTTTTTAATTTCTGAAAATTCCAAAAATTATTATTTTAATTCCAAAAATTATTTTTAATTCAAAAATAAATCTGAATTAATTAGTTAATTAATTTTAGTTAATAATTAATTAGTTAATTGGTCAATTAATTAGAAAATTAATTGATTAATTGATTTAATTAATTATTAATTGATTTATTTAATTATTTAATTAGATTTAATTATTTAAAAAATGATTTAAAAATTTTGAAAAATAGTTTTGAGCTTTAAAATATTATTTTAAATTGTTTTCAAGGCTCGATAATTATTGTAAAATTGTTTTAAAGCCAGATTTGGCCAACCGAACCCTGTTTATTGCTTTAAAAATTGATCCAACGACCCGTTTTAAGTCCGAAAAATGTTTTAAAAATCATATTAAATACCCGAAAGCATGTTTATGACCCGAGACTTCTTTATAAATGGTATATTATTGATTGTTTGATGTGTTACGTGTTATATGTGATTTGTTGTTTAACTATCGATCTATATGTTCGGTATTTACTTGTGTATAGCGTAACTTTCAATTCGTTAATCGGATTTGGGTAAAACGAAGGGTAGATAGAAGTGTATATTAAATAAAATTGTATGAGTGAGTAATGATAGATGTTTATAATATGTGAGCAGAAGAGCAAGGTGTAGGAAAGGGAAACAGATAGCCGAGGAGTTAGACAGTGGTAATTGGAAGTTAGTAAAGTATAGCAAGCTAGTACCAGGCAAGTAATCTGAACTTTCTCGAGATATATTGTCGATGATTGATAATCATGTTCTATATTGTAAGTGCTTTGAAGCACTGAACCTTAAACCTTGATTCCAGTTGTCGATCTTTGAGCCGTAAACCTTATTCTTTCTGAACCACTGATTCTTGCATACCCGAATACGAACCACCGATATACGATACTACTCCACAAATACATACAAACTAAATACCAAACACTGAATCAAATTGCTTACATATTCAAACCATTGTACCTTATGCTTTCAAGAACAAATCCTTGTAACCTTGAAATGTTGATCCTTTTTGTTATCCAATTCTTTCATTACCTAATAGCCAATCTTTGAAATTGACACATTAATCCTTTGTGAAGATGACAACCATTTCATTATTGAATATCCAATGTTGCTTATGATTTTGTTTATTGCTTTACATTATTTATTTTGTTATTATGTTAGAATTGGATTGTTTTATAAAAAAATTATGGACCAGATTCATGGTCAGACCAGATTGGTGGTCAAGTTAGGCCAATGTGTGTCAGGGATCCAGTAATTAGAGCAGAGTTGTGTGCCTTGCTCGGGGTTAGTGCGTGACTGATCAGCAGCCTAACCTTGGTTTTTAAAATAAAGATATAATATCCAATTCTAAATCATTAATCATTGTTCACTTGATACCTTAATCCTTTTCACTTGATGATCATTATTCTCAGTCTTGTCATTGTGACTTGTTGAGCTAGTTAGCTCATGTGTGCGATGTTGTTTATGTTCTTTTCCAGTTAAGAAGGAACCGTTGGTAGCGAGGATCCCCAAACCAGTGTAAGAGCTAGGGGTCCAGGTTGATCGAGTTAAGCTAGCTGGCAGCTTTTGAGATAGTTTAAGTTTGTAAAAGTTTGTAATAATGTTTAATGATCAGTTCTAAGTTTGAATAGATGGGATTTGGATGATATAATATAAAGTGTGTGTGTTTGGCTTGTGTGCATACTTTAACCTGTTGTGGTCCGTGGTAGTTGGTAAGTAGGGTCACTGCATATTATTATTGTCTTTACTATTATTATAAGCATGTTATAAATAAGGTGTGTGTGCGTGTGGACCCCAAACTTCTGACCCGGGTTTGGAGGGCGCCACAACTTCTCTACAAGTTATTCTGACTTCTCATAGACATCTCTGTACATCTTGATCTGTTACTTGTCGATATGCTACTTAGAATATTTTTCCAAAAATAACATTATTCAATTCCATGTATCTACACTTCTCTTTGAGGCACGATAAGGCTTGATCTTCTTTCAGAGTTTATTTCTTAGCTTGATAGTTATTCATAGAAAAATCCTCCATTTTAATCTCCTTAACACTTTTAGAGACTCAAGAAATACAATTACAAAATACAAGAAGATTATCATACAACTAAACCTTAGGTTTGTCATTGTGACTTAGTCTTGTTATGTAAAGGCATGTCTTACACAAATTTATTTAAACTATCTGAGTTTTCCATCAGTACTTTTGATATCAGAGTTTGACAAAGGATGACGTCATCAGCATTTGTCATCAGTATTTACTGATCAGTATTTGTCATCAACTTTTGTTCATATCAGTATTTGTGAAATTGAAAAACAGGAATATCACATGAGGATATATTTGCAGAGATATGTCGATGTTGGACTTTACTTATTTGTAGAAATCAATAGTTGGATATGTATTACACGTTCCTTATTCATGCATATCATATCAACTATAGAAGCACATATTAGGTTAATACTTTATGTGTCGATTATTGTTTATCATTCTGTGTAACCTAGCAGCTCTTAAAGATGTATGTTCATCTTTTGAGAAAGTTTTATAATAGTTTTTATTCATAATATAAATTGTTATTTACTATTGAGTCTTAATTTAATTTTATTGTTATATACTGTATTCACCCCCTCCACAGTATCAATTCAGGCCTAAAAATGTTGCATTAATTACAATATGTTGCACTAATTACACTTAAATTTTAAGTCCAAACCCTAGTAGGAACCATGTAGTTCGAGGCCTGTCACAAACGAAAACGGAGTAGGCCCACAACATCCACGAACGAGACTATTCGTGGTCAAGGCCCAATACGGCTGGATTTAGAGACATGACGTCCAACATAAAAACTAATTTTTACAAGGAAGTATCAAGATTCTGCAGCCTTATAAGAGTTCATATTTCCTTCTAAGCAATATAAGTCTAACCCTAAACTCAACATCTATATAAAGGGCTCTATCCATCAACCTAGAACTACGTTTTTGGCTTGATTCTCTACAATACAGAGATACGTAGGAATCTTGCAAAGACCAGTAGTCTCGAACGCAAGAACAACCATTAAAACTCAAAACTCACAAACCCTAGCAAGAAATACAAACGAACCCCTAATTTTTATTCCACAACAACAATATAGCAAATAGATAGTATGGATAGCTATATAATATATATCGCCAAATAAGTAATGCAATTTAACATCCGTATATTTCTCAATATCTGCATATTCGTTGCAACAAATTATCAAAAATAAAAATAATTAAAATACATCAGAAATAATAATATATGTACATTAAAAATCGTAAAACTTAAATTAAAAAAAAAACAAATAAAAAAATTTTAGAAAACCGTGTATCACACGGGTTATAAGCTAGTATGAAAGAATCACATTATTCTAGTATTCAAACACCATAATAAGATACGATGATACAATCGTAAATTTAATACGATTAGATATTCTAGTAAAGATAATGATAGAACATAAATCGCCAAAAGACTACTTCAATTTTTGATCTATATATTTGCTCGACATCTGACTATTTACTGCAACAATATTACTACAAACTATCATAAAAAATTATATTACAAAAATATCAGAATTAATATTATGTACATTAAAATTTTATAAAAGTAAATTTATAAATTTTACAAATAAGATAAGTACATTTTGAGAAATCATTCATTCAGGGGTCATAAACTAGTGTAAAAACTAGCTCTATAGCCTATGCAATGCATGGACATACTCTAGATTGTGCTAATTGAAATTGTTTTTGCTGTAATTATTGACGATATATTAATGTTGTTACCTAATTTATGAATAATTTATTTGTTTATGCATATGAGCATGAGTGATTGAGTTATGTTTGCAATGGTGCATTCACATGAAGCAAAAAATTATGTTAGTATACTTCTTTGCCACTTCATAATTAAATGGTATTTGTGATATGTTAATATTTATAAAGTAAAATAATTATAAGTGATTATGTGTGTCTGATGTATATCAATCACTCTAAATATAAAATAATTATTAATTTGTTTTTTAATTATTTAATATGTTTATGTGTTGGAAACATGATTGATGAGTTATACTATATAGGCAATTGACGTCAAGATTGTAAGTTTACTCATTGAATGATATATGATACTCTCTGTCCCTATTTTGGGATGTTTCAACATATTGTTAATATTTCTTAAAAAATTATTTTTTTAATCTTGTCTAACAACGATGTTAACAATCTATGTGACGGTGGGAGTATATGATATATGTCATAGAATGATTAATAGTGAAGTATAAATCGTATATATATATATATATATATATATATATATATATTGAGCCTGCTCCAATGAGACTCTCCTTATAATGAGCACTAAGTCCCAATCACCAAATCACCAAAAATCAATATCAATGTACAAATGCACAAACAAATGTAATTAAATACACATCAAATTCAACATTGATTTTCTGCATCACTGCCACTTTTGCAGCACATAACCACCACTACCACCATAACTAACTACAACATGATTACCAGTACTACCACTAACGGCCATAAACATCACTAACTACCATCACCACCACATACAAAAATCATCAACATCTTTTTACCTACAAAAATCACCACACTTTCTTTATTATATCACTCCATCTACATCACAAATCACCTAATTTGCATCACAAATAACCTATTTTATTCATAAATCACTAAATTTCTATACAAATAACTCAATTGCTTTTGGGCAAATCACTGGAAAAAGATAAATTTATAATACATAACACTATAATATCCACCATAACTATCATCAATATTCCCCCACCCTGAACCGTCATCGTATCCTCTATTAATGCCATAACTTTCACTTAAATGAGAAATCAGATTTAAAGAGTTACGAATATGAAAAACACATACCTAATGTATATCTATACCGACTATCAATTTGAGATTGCGATTTCGTATGGCTGAGTGGAAAAGGCGGTGGCATTATCAGATCTGTAGATTGGAGTAATGCTGACAATAATAAGTGGAATCGGTATTTAATCGGTGACCATTTTGTTTATCTTGTGACGAAGACATGGTAGCAGCGTGTGGGTGAGAAAAGAAGATTTGTGGCGGAGGATGAATGTAACAGAGATATAAATAGGGCGAAGGTTAGAGACAGAGGATGGAGAAATAAATGAGATTTGGAAAGTTTGTGTGGTTATGATTTAATATACATATAAAAAGTGGAGGGATGGAATTAGGTTTTAATCTCATTTTAAAGGGGGTCTAATTTGAGCAATTTCCTATATATATATATAGCTTATTTTATTTTTTATTTTATTAAATTTAAAATAACATTTCACCATTTATTATGTTGGAGGACGAGGTTAGATTGATGACAAATAAGAATATACGAGTATGTATGTGTGTGTAAGTATGTCCATGTATTAATATATACGTGTATATATTTATTATATATATGTATACATGTATGTATGCACATTTTAAATATATAACTATTGATAATTTTTAATAAATGAATGACGAGGTAAATTAAATATTATATTGATATTAATGCATGGGGTATAATTATCAATTGAATTCATTTGCTCAACAAACCCCTTAACGATGTTAACAACCTATTGGACGGTTGGAGTATATGATATATGTCACATAATTGTTAATTGAAGTATAAATCGTACATGTGTGTATAAATAGTTCATTTATAATTTTTATTTCATATAATTTAATATAATATTTGTCCATTTTATTGTGTTGAAGGACGAGTGTTAAATTTATGACAAATAAAAATATTGAGAATGTATCTATGTATGTGTGTGTTTGTCCATGCATGCATCATGCATGCATACATGGAGGCATGCATGTATGTATGCATGCGTGCATGTATGTATGCATGCATGTATTATATTTATATATATGTATATAGTTTTGTTGTATGTAAATATTAATGTGTACGCACATGTTAATTATTATGAATTGTTGAATAACCAGTTTCCTCAAATTTGATATCCATATTCCAGGTTCTATTTAATTTGATTCATTTAAATTATTGAACGTTCCATTATTTAAGTTTTGCACTCATATTATATGTGTATAAATTTCTATACTTATTTTTGTTATGAATTAAAACTAGGGTTTATTAATTGTTATATTTATTACTAGGGTTCGTGAGTTTCGAGGCTTGATTTGACTATTCTTGTGTCTCGTGACTCAATCTGCCTTAACAAATACCTACGTACCTTGCTGATTGCCAAGGATTAAGTCAAAAATGTTGTTTAGATCTGTGGGGTGAGGCCCCTTATATAGATGTTAGAGTCCTTGAATTGGACTAGGGTTAGGAGACTTGGTGGACAAGTCTCTGAATTAGAATGGACTTTGGAGTCCTAGGAAGTAGGAAACTAATTCCTTATCCTATGAGATTTCTTGGAGGCCAATCTCCAAGAAATTATATCCTTAATTGGACTTTATTTATCAGTTGATTTACCTATTAATTAATTACGAAATTAATTAATATTCAGGTTTCGGGCCCTTTATACTGGGCTTAGCTATCAGCCCAATTCTGATATAATTAATGTGATATTAATTACGCCATTTATCATCAAAAATATGTTTCCACAGGAGCGGTGGAGATTTTTGAGAGCGATCCAGGCCAAGCATTCAAAGTAATGGTTAGATATTGAAGCATTATTATGGGATACGGCAAACCGTGAAGTGGTTAGTACCATTTTATTGTCCAACTTGATCGCATAACTCCACGTCAAGCTAATAACATAAAAGAAGCGCTTCTGGGAGGCAACCCAAGATATGACCATAGAACACCTTAGAATATATTACTTTATCCAAAAACCCAAAATTAGAAAAAAAGTTACAAAATTTTCTTTCCAGAAGCCTAGCATGTGCCTGCGTGCTAGGAGCGCGCGACCGCGTGCCAACAGGCGCCCGTGTGCTAGTGCCACGCGACCGTGTGCGTCCCTGACTGTTGAAAAATCATTTTTCAGCCTAAAAAACAAAACACAAATAAAAAAATCACAAAAAAATATAACCCATTAACCCGATTTTCCCCCATACCATGCCACAATCACCACTCCTAATCAAAATTTAACCCTAATTTTGCCCTATAATACCTACAACCTCTCCATACACATCCCACACACTTTGACTCTATAAAATCTGTCCTACACACCAACACAAACTCTCC